>NC_136483.1:168812546-168837546 GCF_053919585.1 Euprymna scolopes
TTGGGGCTATATATAATGATGGGGGAGAGCAACGTGTTTTCCTTATGTAAATTAGATATCATATATACATATATATATATACATTCTATGAGAGAAAAAATAAATTAGAGTAAACTAGTGTAGTGGATTACGTCTAAAAGTTAAAATATCGTAGAGATTAAAAAAAAATTGTGTTTGGAAATATAGCCGTGATAGATTAAATAAATAAAATGACACGAGATTACGAAAGAATTTTTTTTTTTTTTAATTAGAAATAATTGAATTGGGATAAAGTAGCGTAGTAACTTAAAAGATGGTGTCTAAAAATAAGAATAGGAGGTGATAAAATGGAGTCTAAAAATAGATAATGATAAAATAAAATACAGTAAATAAGTAAAATAAAAATAATAAAATTAAGTGAAATTATGATTTTTTATTTTATCGCGTTTAACCGGTGTCTAAGTTGTTCTCTTTAATAATTATTTTCGACAGAAAGGGAGCAACGTGGAAAAAACCTTTTCTTTGCTCAATTATATTGCTGGAATGGGAGATTATAGCCTACTCAATTAAAAGTCGTGTGGATCTGTTATGTATGTGTTTAGAGGAAAGTTGCTTTGTTAAAATCAAAATGGTGGTCGTTTTCCATGATGTGACAAAATATGGCGTTGAGTGTATTGTTGTTTTTTACATCTCTTTTGTGTTCATATATTCTTTTATTTAAATTACGTTGAGTTTCTCCTACGTATATTCTTCCACAATCAAGGCAGGGTATGGAATATATTCCGGCTTTGGTGTTAATGTTGGTATTAGTTATAATTTTACGTGTTAGATCCCTAATTGTTAAAGAGTTTAGTTTTGTTATTTGAATGCCTGCCTTATTTAGGTTCTTATAGATTGTGTCGTTGTTTTTATTAGTTGGTAATGTTAATTGTCTGTTGTGTGTCTGGCTATATAGGGAATGGTCTCGGCTTCGGTTATGGTAAATCTTTAGTGCTTTTCTTTTTGTATTTTCCAAAAAATGTTGAGGGTATTGCAAGTTCATGAATGTACGTTCGATATACTCAAATTCTTCCACGATGTATTCTTCACTACATATTCTCAGGGCCTTAAGAAAAAATCCTATTAGAATACCTCTTTTTACTTTATCATCGTGATGAGAGTAAAAGTGTATGGAATCATTTTTATTCGTGACTTTCCGATGGACTTAAAACTTAGATGATCATTGAAAAAAAAATCGTAATTTCACTTAATTTTATTATTTTTATTTTACTTATTTACTGTATTTTATTTTATCATTATCTAGTTTTAGACTCCATTTTATCACCTCATATTCTTATTTTTAGACACCATCTTTTAAGTTACTACGCTATTTTATCCCAATTCAATTATTTCTAATTAAAAAAAAAAATTCTTTCGTAATCTCGTGTCATTTTATTTATTTAATCTATCACCGCTATATTTCCAAACACAATTTTTTTTTAAAAATCTCTACGATATTTTAACTTTTAGACGTAATCCACTACACTAATTTACTCTAATTTATTTTTGTTCTCTCATAAAATGTATATATATGTATATATGATATCTAATTTACATAAGGAAAACACGTTGCTCTCCCCCATCATTATATATAGCTTCAATCTTCCGACTCTCTCGTCAATGACCATCCCTCTTGAAGAAGCCCGCATAAATCGGGGGAAACGTTGAGTATCCAGGTCCTTCCACCTCCATTTTATTTCATATCGTCGGATTTAATCCAGCTCAACAATCATATATATATATATATATATATATATATATATATATATATATATATATATATATATATATATATATATATACATATATACATATATATATATATACATATATACATATATATATACATATATATACATATATATATACATACACACACACATATATATATATATACATATATATATATATATATATATATATATATGTATATATATATATATATGCACTTTTACTACCGGTTAACGATGCATGTGCATTAACATCCGAAGCACGCCCTTCCATACAAGAGTCGTTCCGAAAGTAAAGGCTCATATTTATTAATTTTTTAACTCAAAGTCTGAAGAAAATGAAACGGCCACAATGCACACAGACAGGATCATTACGTTTGTTTGTTAAACAATTTTTTAAATAAAAAATCTGCACACGATATTGTTATAATATTAATATATCCTTCCCTTTTTTTTTACTTATATTAAAACTAGATCTTGTTACGAAAATCCAAACAACTCAGGTGTCTCATTTGTTTGTTTACAGCTGTCACGGGCGATGAAAGTCTCTTCTGCTTTGCTTATTTCATGGGGTCCTTAAAACCTACTTGATCCCTGTCTTGCATATCAATACAGAACAATCAGTTTCTTGTGCGTCATGAGTAAGTTGCTCACATCTGTGATAACTAGAAAAGTTGTCAGCCACCCCAGCCAATAGCAGCCTACTAAATGGCAAGCAATGTGATGCCCCTCATGCGTGATCAACAGATTATGTGTTGACTAATGTTACACAGGATCAGTGAATCTATTGAAGGAGGCTCCGTATCTAGTGAAATATCTCTTGACTTATCAAAGAAATTTGATAGGGTTTGACAACTATGAAATATCTGGAAATGTGGTTTGAGCCTTTTCTTTTTTTTTACATAGGCATAACAACTTATCAAGCCCACAGACCACTCGAGGACAAGGGTTAAGCGTGTACAGTAGTCAATTGGACAATATAGTAATCGTTAGGAATGGAAATTCGGTAAATTTGTTAACTTAAGTGGAACGGCTCATCAAGAACTTGTTTACGTTGGACTTGACGACAACCATATTGTAGTCAGCTGGAAAGCAGGAAAACGGAAGACAATTTCACAGGCGTGCAGTTCTAAGAAAGAAGCTTTGTTCATGGAATCTACGTTTAGGTTTAGGCACAGATAAAGAGTGGAGGGAAGTATTTATAGTGTTTTCTAGCTAGACCTGTGTTTCTTGTGAAATTTTGGCGAGGAGGGACCATAGATTGAAGCTCAGTCGAGCACTTGCTCTGGTAGATTAATAAAGGTAGTCGTCGATGGGTACAAGTCCGAAGCTCATAGTATCAACGGATCTAATTCACTGATTCTCATCAATCACCCCTAAATCATATTCTAAGATCAATTGTTATGAATTGGGATGTGTTTGCGCTTGTCAGTTCAAGAATTGTCGGGGAATCCTATTGATATACGTTTTTAAGATAATGCCATTGATAAAAAATTGGGGTTATGGCCTGGTAAAAGTGAAGCTCGTTTAGGCTCACACTTCTTACTGTACAAATATACGACTTATGCATCAGATACGTAACATAATTCAGACCGGTAAGTGGTTAGTCAGTTCGAGCGGTAAAGAGGAATCAACGGGGTATCATACTTTATGCAGAAGGGCAATATTTCTCAGAAATTATCAATCTAATATAATAAAATTTTTTAAAAAAGTACAACACTAACCCTAAGTCTGTGAAAGTAATTTGGGATCTATTGATCTTTTAATGTCAGGTTGTCCAAATAAATTCCTGGTAAGTATAAAAATAGACACGAGACAGATGGGGGAACTAGCGGAAGAGGAAAGGAACGATAAAATGAACCTGGGCTTTAAAAGAAGGGAAGAGGGCGTTAGAGATCAAGGAAGGAAGAGATCTAGAGAAGAAAAAAGAGAGCGATAAACAGAGAAATATATATATATATATATATATATATATATCTATATATATATATATATATATAGATATATATATATATATATATATAGAGAGAGAGAGAGAGTGACAGAGAGAGGGGAGAGAATAAGGGTGAGAGAGATAATTTAAGAGTAAGAGAGAGATGAGAAGAGAGATGGAGTGAGATCACGAGAAAGATTGAGAGTTTACTAGAGAAATATGCCGTGATCCAGAGAGAAATCGAGGAAAAGAGATGGATAAGAGAGAGGTCAAGAGCGATAGAGATTAGAAAAGCAAGAGACAAAGAGAGAGAGAGAGAGAGAGAGAGAGAGAGTTAGAGAGAACAAGAGATAGAGAGACGAAGAGTAATATATATATATATATATATATATATATATATATATATATATATATATATCTTACTCTTCGAGAGCAAGAAGAAGAGAGATAACGCAAAGGAGGGAAGTAAAGCAAGAGAGATGGATTGTGTGTGTGAGAGAGAGAGAGAGAGAGAGAGAGAGAGAGAGAGAGAGAGAGAGAGAAAGTGAGAAAGAGATGAGTAGATATAGAAATGAGAGAAGGGAGCGAAACAGTAAGAAGCATAAAATGAGCCAAAACGAGTGACTAAAAGACAAAAAGATAGGAAGATAGAGAGATATAGAGATAGAAATGAAGAAAGAAAGGGGGAGAGATGAAGGAAGAGACATAGAAACATAAAACCAGCCAAAACTAACTAAATTAAAAGACAAAAAGATAGCTAGATATATAAATATAGATAGATAGATGGATAGATAGAGAGAAAGAGAGAGATAGAGAGGAAGATAGAACAATAAATATAGAAATCAAGAGAGATAGAAATATTAAACTAAAAAATAATTATCTATTTATCTATCAATCTATGTATCTGTCTATCTCTCTCTCTCTCTCTATATATATATATATATATATATATATATAGATAGATAGATCGATAGAGAAAGAGAGAGAGAGAGAGAGAGAGAGAGAGAGAGAGAGAGAGAGAGAGAGAGAGAGAGAGAGAGAGAGAACAGTCCTGATTTGGCGTGTGTCTGTCATAAATAGGTCGAACACCATTCCAGAAATTTTTCACATTCACTGCCTCCCCTCAGCCAACCTGAACTTGTCACAGAAAAAAAAAAAAAAAATGAAGCCGGCCGCAGGGTAGGAACTAGAAAAACAAATTCTGAAACCTGTTCGCAAAACTGACAAGATGTTTAAAACTCTAGACATGGCTCAGTTGTTGCAACGGTGGCACAAGAGGTAGCAAGAGAAGTCAAAAGGTCTCGTCGATTGGATCCCCAATGAGAGAAGAGGATGTGATATAGATCTTAAAAATGTAGTCCATACGTTTCCAAACGTTGACACACACACACACACACACACACACACACACACACACACACACACACACACACACACACACACACACAAGTGCACACATAAGTAGTCAAGTGTGCACACGCACACACTCACACTCATACTAACACATACTCACACACTAACCGATACGTATAGTTACATATTCACAGACAAACACACTTGGTAAAATACACACTCATATACATTTAAAGAGAAACAAAATCGCGCATTTTTTGTGGAAATTGTTCCAGACAAGGCATGAAGCCACTTGATGTAAAGGGCTAAAAAGAACGAAAGTTTTTGTTTTTTTTTTAGAAAAGAGTCACCACTTATTAAGTTCCGGGAGCCACTCGAGCATGCGGACTAAAAAGCGCACAATTGTAAATAGGACAATATCGCGGTAATCATTAGTGGACATTTGGTAAATTGGACTACTTAAGGGAATGGCTCATCAAGAACTTGTTTACGTTGGACTTGAAGACGATCATATTTCAATCAGTTTGAAAGCAGGGAAACGGAAGAGCGTTTCACAGACGTGCAGTTCTAAGAAAGAAGCTTTGTTCATGGAATCTACGTTTAGGTTTATGCACAGATGAAGAGTGGCGGGGGGATTATTTACAGTGGTTACAAGTAGACGAGTGTATTCCGTGAAAGTTTGGCAAGAGGTGGTTCATCGCAAAGACAGGATATACTATTGACCTTCGTTTTGAAAAGACAAAGGCTTCAGGTAGGAGGAAAACTGTCAGCTGGAAGAGAATCTCACGGGCTAAGATCAAAGTGTAGTATTTGTTCTGATGCTACACTTCAATTCTTTCTTCTCGGTTAGAGGGGAGGGGAGAAATTCTTCACAACTGGGACCATTTTTATTTTATGTTCTTTTTCTCCATATTAAAAATCGACCCTCGTGTCTAACTCTGTCCTCGTGGGGAGGCAAAGTAAATAGGTACAATAAGGTACGCACATCGTAAAAGTACTTATAGAAAAGTCTGAGACAAGCAACATCACGTTTGGGAGTGAGATAGTACGGAAAAAGTTTACGTTTAATGAGCTCCAATCGTTACAGAGAAAATAATGAATTGGTCGTATTTCCTCTCTATGTCTAGTATCAAACGGAATTGCAACGAACAGCGTTTCTTTCCAACAACGACCTATCTATGAAACACATTACATCGGGTTTGCTCCCCTGTGCAGGTGACATGGTCGTCTTCAAATCTAATTTCAACAAGTACTTCTCGTAAATCACAATGAGTATCTGTAATTTTGTTGGCTCCCACCCCCCTCTTCTCTGCACTTCTCCGCGAACGTGATGGTGTTAGTCTCAGTCTTTTTTATGAATACTAATGATAGAACGATTCCAATAGTTTTTTCAATTCCGATATAATTATCAATTCTGTTCTTATTAATTTACGATTCCGATACACATACCGATTCCGAGTCAGATTCTTTAAAAATCTTTAGCTATAGATATAGTTTTTTTTTTAAATTATTATTTTCTATTTTTTTTTATTTTACAAATGTGCCACCACTTATCAAGGCCCAGCGGCAACTCAAGGATAAGGGTTAATGAGTGTACAGTCGTCAAAGGGAGCATGTAGTAATCGTTAGTAGTGGAAATTTGGTAAATGAATTAAGAGGATGTCGCATCAAGAATTTGTTCACATTGGACTTGAAGATAACCATATTGTAGTCAGTTGGAAAGCAGAAAAAACCGAACAGAGTTCTACAGGCGTGCAGTTCTAAGAAAAAAGCTTTATTCATGGAATTTACGTTTAGGTTCAAGGACAGATAAAGAGTGGGGGAAAATATTGGTAGTGTTTGTACCTATTTACTATGCCTCCTCACGGGACAGAGTTAGACACCAGGGTCGTTTTTTAACGTGGTAGTGTTTGTAGTTAGACGAGTATTTTTCGTGAATGTCAAGCCAGGGGAGGGGCACAGATTACCTGTTTCTTTACATGATTAATTGCACTTTGTTATTTTTTGCCAAATAAATTTGAATTAAATGTTCCAAATAGATATAATTAGAATTGACAAATTTAAATTCAGTCCAGAGAAAATAACGCCCGACAAATAATGATGGCGAATCTAAAGATGTATTCACCGATTATTTTTTGAAATTATCTATCAGTTAATATTGCATCCGTATCTTCCCGAATGACCCATGAGGGGAGCCAGTCATACACAGGGATGCAGAAAATGATTATAAAAACCTTTCATAAAATAAATTAAAACACGAACTTAAATTTCATATGCAAAACCGTTGGATTATGCGAGTCTACAATTTAATCGCACAAGAATATGCACGTAAATTTTATGTAAATTTATCAACTATCAAATCCACATTTGAAGAGGAACAAAAGTTTTTTTTTTAGGGTGGGGTGGGCTGTTACAACCTAATTTGATTACTTTTGTAATTACAGTAAAAAAAAAACACCCTAAAACGTACAAACACACTTGTGGGGGGATGATCTGTTGATTTTAGTTTTACTAATATTTTAAAATCAATAAATTCTTATAATTTTATCGTTAATCATTAGTTCCAGCAATAGGGGGGAGGGATCGTTTTCAGCATCGGAAAATAGGCATAAATTTTCCCAGTTTCAATTCTCCAAAAAGTTTCGATTTTTGTGATTCTCCCAAGAGCTACTAACACTAATGTGGCAAATATTCTTCAGAATTGCTTGATCTATTCCCTGCTTCATTTGTTTCAGCTCGTTTGACTCATTGATCTAATGGTCTTCAAGAATTTACTGTTTTTATACCTCGGTATAATTATATTATTGTTTTTACGAAGGAGTCACCACTTATTAAGACCTGGAGGCCACTCGAGGATAAGGGTTAATTGGTATACATTAGTCAATGTGATTATAGCGTAGTAGTGGAAATTTTGTAAATTGGATTATTTAGGGGGATGGTTCATTAAGAACTTGTTTACGTTAGACTTGAAAACAATAAGATTGTAGTCAACTGGAAAGCAAGCAATCGGAAGAGAGTTCCATGTGCAGTTCTAAGAAAGAAGCTTTGTTCATGGAATCTACATTTAGGTTTAGGCACAGATGAAGAGCGTGGGAAATTATTGATAGTAGTTTTGGCTAGACGAGTGTTTTTCGTGAAAGTTTGGCGAGGGTGGACCATAGATTGAAGCTCAGTTGAGCACTTGCCATGAAAATAACGATAAAGCAGAGACAAGTTCGCAACGTCTCTTCTGTGGGAAAGAGGTTGCAGGGAAGAGAAAAGGGCATCCCCCACTTAGCTATGAAGTCTGTTTCGAACTTTTTAAAGGCAGGATAAGCTGCTTCTAGCAGCTCCTGCCTAGATGTGGCAACAGTACTCTATCGTTAGCCGTACCTGGCTTTTATATAGGCAGAGAATTGCATCAGGAGTGAAATATCTACTGGTGGACTGGTAGTACTCCATATAGTAGTTATTTTTTTTTAGGAAGTTTGACATCTAACACGGTGCTAATCGCAGCGTATCTGATAAAATAATTTATACATAGATGGATAGATTACAACCCAGAAGCATCTTTCATTTTCTGATGAAGTTTCCCAACTCAGCTCATTGAAAACCTTAGCGGCTGTCGTTATGAGACAGTTAAGTAGACGAAAGAAACTGTGGCGAGGGTCATATACACGCTCATACAAGAGTCTTCCAGATGTTGTTAGAATGGTACAACAAGTGCATTGTAGCCGGAGGAGATTAATTGGAAAGGGGGTCAGAGTTTCAGTGTGTACTATCAATAAAACAAAAAAGTCTGGAAAGTTATTGAAGACACCTCGTACGTTTATAATTACCATAAGCCGAATCATGCCTCTTTCCTTTGTATATGAATCGTGTTTTTTCTAGTTCGTTGTATAGTTCGCTAGTATTCTTCTCATAATTTTAATCCACACACCGACGGCGACATGTACAGAAGTCATCGGGTTAACGAGTTCATTTTAATGTCATCATGACCCTCCCGTGTACTGAAAACCGACGTAACCTCAGCCGAGGGAGACAGAAAGAAAAGAAGGGGTCAGTCGTGTGGAACGTTTGGAGGCGACGACGCGTATAACGAATGTCTCCACATCGAAGATACTTGAAAAAAAAAAAGCAACGATCTATAACACAGGAATGCGCCCCCGCCCCCGCCCCCGTCCCCAGCCGTTAGCCGGAAAGAAGGACCACAAACACCATCAATAAATGTTTCTATTTCAAATCGATAATTTCTTAATTCTTAATGCGGTTTGCGTGACATTAAATGCAAATGTCCCCATTTACGGATGAACAACCAATACTAGGCGAAATCGGACAATACGTTTATAACAATAAGATACGAGGTGCCTTCAATGAGTTTCAAAAAAAAAAAAATGTACAGGCATTCATTGTAGACGTTTGAAAATTCAGTATCCATCTTATGAAAAAAAAACTTGACCAATTTTTATGATTTTAGTTTTAAATGAACAGCTACAGCAGGAATTGGAATACAGCCTACTAAAGCCTGATTGTCACAGCTGGCGAATTTCAAAAATACAATTTGGACGTGAGGACTGTAGAAGACCGATATGCAATAAAATTCTGTTTTAAACTTGATAAAAAGGCGACGGAAGCGTATAGAATGCTTCAGACTGCTTTTAGGCCATCTTGAATGACTTGTGCCTGTTTGTAAGTGGCATAAGGGATTCAAGGAAAACAGGAAGTCTATGAGGGACGAAAGGCGTGGGAGGAGTAAGGAAGTCAGAACACAAGAGTTGATTGGCCAAATAAAGAATTTCGTGGATAAGGGCCGTCGTATGTCTATAGAGACAAAAAGTGCACAGTTTGATGTCATTGTGGAAACTGTACATTCAGTTATTCGCAAGGAACTGAAGATGTGGAAGATTTCCGCGAAGTTTGTCCCAAGTGTGCGCAGAGAAGATGACAAACTATTTTACCAAGATGAGCATTAAAGCAGTTCCTCACCCTCCCTATGGTATAGACTTGCTCCATGTGACTTTTGGTTATTCAATAAGCTCAATGAAAATCTTAACGACTGTCGTTATGAGACAATTAAGAAGATGAAAGAGACTGTTACGAGGTTCATTGACACACTCACACAAGAGGACTTCTATGGGACTTTCCAGATGTTGTTGGAATGGTACAATAAATGCATTGCAGCCGGAGGAGATTACTTCGAAGGGGACTAGAGTTTCATGTGTGTACTATCAATAAAAGTGTCTATAAGAAAAAGTCTGGAAACTTATAGACATGCGTATTTCGAAATATCACTTCTCATCAGTATGGCTAGATTTCGTTGATAAGGATCAAACTCGTCACCGCACCATAAGTAGCCTGATGTTTTACCACAAGAGCATCGAGGGCCTTAAAAATTTTATACACGATTTTTATCGCTATAAATATAAGATTGTTGATTTATTTATTTTGTTATTAGTCTATGGATAGCCTGCTTTTATGCACGTAATAATATTTAAATAACATATTTAAATAATATTTAAATAACATATTTAAGTAATAAATTTAAATAACATATTTAAATAATATTTAAATAACATATTTAAGTAATAAATTTATAATTACAAATAATACGTCCTAAAATGTCGGGCCACTAAAATCTAAACAAAGAACAGATAACTTCTCTCTTAAGAATCTACTGTCAAAAACTTTCCCCACTCTTTATCTATGCCTAAATCAAAACGTAGATTCCATGAACAAAGCTTCTTTCTTAGAACTGCACATGGCACTCTCTTCCGATTGCTTGCTTTCCAGTTGACTACAATCTTATTGTTTTCAAGTCTAAGAACTGCACGCCTGTGGAACTCTGTTCCGTCTGCCTGCTTCCCTCCTGATTACAACTTGGATGTCTTCAAGTCCAACGTAAACAAATTCCTGATGAGCCGCCCCCTTAAGTAGACACTCTAAAATATCCACACTAACGTACTGCACTTACAATAACCCTTGTCCATGAGTGGCTTACGGGCCTTGATAAGTGGTGATCACCTTGTAAAAAAAAAAAGAAGAAAAAGAGCGCTCATGGAGCGAGAAAAAAAAAGAAGAAAATATAGCAGAGAATCGCTAATAAAAAAATAAAATATCTTACATTAATAGCGATAAATAAAAAATCTTACATTAATAGCGATGAAAATCGTGCGTAAAAATTAATAAGGTCTTCGTGGTTTTGTGGTAAAACATCAGGCTACTTATCGAGCGTTGACAAGTTCGATCCTTGGCAACAAAGTCTAACCACCATACTGATGAGTAGTGATACTTCGAATCATACATGTCTATGAAATAATATTTCAATAAAATATTTCAATAATAAATTAATGTATATATATATATATATATTTTTTTTTAAATGTAATTATCCCCTGACACGTGTTTCGTACGACTAGACGACGAAACACGTGTCAGTGGATAATTACATTTTTAAAATAATATATACACCGCTCCCCATGTGGGGGTACCGAATTGGTTAAAGGGAAAATTGTTCCCAGCTCGAATTTAGGTAAAAATGCGCTTTCGTAAATAATTGAATTCATTCAAAACATATCGCTAAAACCAAAACAAAACAACATGTAGCTACATAGAATAAGGGAAATTGGATATTCATGCAGACCCCCCCCCCAAAAAAAACAAACGATATTGAACTTCAAATCGAAAATGTATGCTAAATCCTGTAATGGAAGCTCTTGGTATTCGGTAGCTATTCTGAATAATAGAATTAGAATCCTGTCTTTAAAATATATTAAAGATTATTAATTGTGAAATGAAGTGAAAGTAAAATAAACACTGGTAGTTTCCTAATATATATATATATATATATATATATATATATATATATATATATATATATATATATATATGTGTGTGTGTGTGTGTGTGTGTGTGTGTGCGTGTGTGTGTGTGAGAGAGCATGACTGACCGACGTGTTACATAAATATCATGAAACGGCACTATATATATATATATATATATATATATATATATATATATATATATATATATATATATATATATATATATATATATATATATATATATAATATCCTTTTCGGGATTTCTACAAAATTTCCAGCTTCCATTTGTTATTCATTTCACATCTACTTAAAAGGAGTAACTATTTTGCATTGCTAATAGCCTGCTCGCGATTCACATTACTGAGAGGCTATTTCATTTGCGCTAAAGGTTCACTATATTTCCAGGTGCGCATAAATATCGCTGGTACATTTTTCTCTTCCAAGCAATAACTCTATATCATGTACAGACTAACTCTAAACTTTACTCTTGCTTAACTCTAATCTCTCGCAAACCTTAACTGACGCATGTATAGATCTGATTCGGAAAAGTAGGTCCTCGTTGCCTATGGGCACTCTGCGTTACTAACAAGCTGTTTCATTTTTTTTATAGCAGTGGCTGGACTATTTGCTTAAAGAGAGAAAAATGTGGACCGAGTGTTTACTTTCTTTAACCTTGGAACTATCGTTTTCCTTATTTTGTTCTCTTAGTCCCCACATTCTACGAACAATATGTCTGACAAAGGGAGAATGATTGCTGTTTATTGGGGAAGAATCTATTCAACTTAACACTTGACTAGTTTTTGACCTTGAAGTAGTATTTAAGAAAATCCTTACATTAAGTGGCTTCATGCCATGTCTGGAGCGACTTTCATTAAAAATGGTTCCATAGTCCATAATATATCCATTGCGCCCTTCAAGCTTTTTGTTTAATTTTACGATAAAAACTATTGAAAACGGTTCAGTTGCCACCTTTTATTGAACCCAAATTGCTATCTTCCCTTAGCAAAATGAGTTCGATTACGCTATAGTATGAGCGTATAAGTACATACTTGGATTCGATCACTGTTTAATATTTTGAAGCGAGTACTTATTTTACATGCCTCCCCACGGGACAGAGTTAGACATCAGAGTTGTTTTTTTTTTAACGTGGAGAAAACGAACAAAAATAAAAAGTCGTGAAGGATTTCTCCTTCACTGAGAGATGAGAACAAATTGAAAGAACAGATACTACACTTTGATCTTGGTCCGAAGATGATGAGAGTAGTTTCAAATGTAAAGTCTCCTATTTTTTAACTCAAAAAGTTGAAGAGGTACAAACACGGGCATATTACCATAAAAACGACCCCCTTTGTGTGAACCGAATTTTTTCTACATATACCTATTCTCTATGCACTTTTGCCAGAAATTCAATGACATATTTCTGCTTCTGACGCACGCCCATGACATGAGTTCGTTTCTTAGTTTCACACCGTCAATATTTGTAACAGAGAGATGAAGCTTTCTGGTCGTCAATGCATGAGTTCAGTCATCATAACAATGAAATTTGAAACCCCCTTTGATCTATTCGGGTGGAGGCATTAATTTTCGAATGACTCTCGTATCCATGTACTGATGACTATTTTGGTCATCAATGAGAGCAAAATATAAACTATTTTGCTCTCTTATTTATCCTGGCATCAAACGTTTCGTTTTTAATGAGAGGAAAGGTCAGTAAGGACAGATTTCGAACCGAGGATGGGGCACAATAAATAAAAAAAATATCCCCTATCATCGGCGACGGGCGTGCTCTCTCTCTCTCTCTCTCTTTCTAACTCTATCTTTTTCCCTCTTTCTAACCCTCTCGCCCACTTACTTTGCCTTTATCTCCCTCTTGCCCATTCTCCCTGCCTAACCATAACCCTAACCCTAACCCCTTTCCACGTTATAGCTCTCTTCTACCCTTTCACATCACTCTCGCTGGCTTCTATAGCTCTCCCTTGTTCTCCATCTATCTGCATCTCCCTTTCACATTATCTCTCGATCACGCTGCCTCATCTATTTCTCTCTCTCTCTCTCTCTCTCTCTTTCTTTCTCTGCACACACACACACACACACACACACACACACACACACACACACACACACACACACACACGTCACTTTCGTAAATAATTGAATTCATTCAAAACATATCGCTAAAACCAACACAAACAACATCTAAGTAAATCGCTATATATCCATGCGAGATGGGTCAGCGGTAAGGGTCTTAGGCTCATTACCGTGGGGTCCCGATTTCGAATCTCGCTAGATTCAGTCACTCTGATGAGTCTCGGACGACGGAACACGTGTCAGTGGATAATTATATTTTAAAAATAATATATATATATATATATATATATATATATATATATATATATATATATATGATATATCATTCTATTAAAATGGAACACCATATATATATTCGCGTATTTTTGTAGACTTTTTCAAATACCAAACGTCAGAATCAGATGGAAGGGGACAGAGAAAAAGGAAAGAAAAAGTTACTAAGCGATATATATATATATATATATATATATATATATATATATATATATTGTCTCGGAAGTAGAGTGAAAAGCATATCTTATTTTTCTTTTATTAATATTTTTGGAATCTTTTCTTTATTCCTTGTACACATTTTTGTGAATTATTCCATGGATTTCTGCCTTTGGATTATTATGGACCATCTTCTTCCAAATATGGGATTTCCTGGGATTTTACTTGTACAAATGGAAATTCTTTTAACTTTCTTGAAGATTTACATTTGGATTTTACCATCACTGGATTTTTTATTTTCCACCAGACTATCCATTCATCTTTTTCTTCACCATATTCCCTCTGCTTCACTTTTTTTGTTTTCAAGTAAGATCTTTGACTTACTTGTTGTTTCACCAAATACTTCTGCATGCAAAATCCGATCCCGCATTTTGCTAATTCCTACCCTCTGATGAGAAGGAAAGTATTTCTTCGAAACTCCGCGGATTAAGGACTATCCATTTATCTAGTGTTTCCTTTTCAGATTAAATATGTTTTTAACTTATTTCAAAGTGTTTTTTAACATATTTTATTAACTATTTGCTCATATATATATATATATATATATATATATATATATATATATATATATATGGCTCTTGTGGGCTGCGACGTTGTTTGGCTTTATATTTTTATATAGTTTTATTATATATATATATATATATATATATATATATATATATATATATATATATATATATATATATATCGCTTAGTCACTTTTTCTTTCCTTTTTCTCTGTCCCCTTCCATCTGATTCTGACGTTTGGTATTTGAAAAAGTCTACAAAAATACGCGAACCTAATTTTGACGAATTCTTTCTAAGATTTTTTTTTGTCACAGTGACAAGTACTTTTTGGCTTATTTTGTTTTTTCTTTTTTTAAATTTAAAAAAAAAAAAATTTTTTTACCGATAAAGGAATCCTTTTCATCGGATGTAAGACTAAAACAGTAATATTAAAAATTAAATGCCGCAAACAGAAATTGACAAAACGATGAATTTATCAGCCAATTTTGGGATAAGAATTAAAGCGTTCATTTACAGGACAGAAAACCCGAGTTCAATCCTCGGTTTAGTCAGAGCAAAGATTCAATAATGGTACTTGGTACTCTCTTGTTAAACAGTCAGCATTATAACATAGGGATCAAGGGTAAGTGGAGAAATTATGCGAGAAATAGAGAAGAAAGTGTATGGGTTTACTTTCGACAAGATCGGTTTCGAAATTATATATATATATATATATATATTGGTTTCGGTTTCGATTCAAGCTGATGCACCCAAGTCATACGGGCTGTTTTTTTTTTCTTTAAGAAACACGTGAGAAAATTTGAAAGAAAACAAGAAGAACGCATGTTTTCTAAAACCGTTACTCAGTAATTAGTTTAAGTGGTTGGCGGAACAAATTACCAAATAAATCTTTTGGGTTCTGAAGCTATAATAGACAAAGAAAAAAGGGCAAATCGACTTTACCTGGTTATATAAATAGCGAGAATTAGAATCATGTCTTAAATATATGTTAAAGTTTATTCATTGTCGAATGAAATCAAAGTAAAATAAACCCTAGTAGTTGCCTAACTGGTTACACACACACACACACACACACACACACACACACACACACACACACACACACACGCGCGCGCGCCTTCATATCTATATATTATGGCAGTATAGCTAGTTTCGTAGAAGTACATCCACTAAAACAACATGTGTCTACCAAAAAGTGCTCAATGAGTTAATAGAGCATGTATATTTCATTTATTTATACAAACATCGATGGCTACATATGTGCATACATGTTTCTGTAATCACCCGTTATTGGGGAGATTACGTCTTCAGGCCAAGAATTTCCCCTGAAAACTTAAACTCCAGATACAAAAACATTTTCTTATATTACCTACAAAAATAGAATCTTGTCTTCACATCCACAATGATGGTCCGAGCAATGCCTGGTCTGTCTGTGTGTTTGTATGTCTGTCTGTACATCTATAGGACGGTGTAATAAAGTTCAATGTCTGTGCGTTTGCCTGATTGCACATTTGCAGGATTAAATGGAATATAAATACAAAAGGTATATAGAAAACAAATATCAGTTTAAAAAGAAATTAAAAGTTATTTATATCGTTATAAAAACGAGTCCATGTTTTGTAGGCCCCCTTTTTAGCCTGGTTAACGACGGATACTTCTGCTATATATATATTTGTATTCCATTTGATATACGGCATAATCGCGTGGACAAACCGGTTCTCGTCAGATCACCGAAGTTAAGCAACGTTGAGTCTGGTTAGTGCCAGACGGGTAACCATTTGGAAATTTTAGGCGCTGCATGTGCTCTCCGCTTATCTCGGCATTTGTTTCCAGTCGTCTTGTATTTCACTTTCCCCTGGTATTTAACAATGTCGTCTCAGGAGAGGTGTAGTTGGAGATTAAGCACCTCCTGCCACAAAAATTTCATGCGCAAGCAACCCTTCGTGGGTATTCATAGTCTGCCCAAGACTGAAGGAGTCTGCTTCATATATATATATATGAGGACGCTTCACTATTTCTAGTAATCTAAATGTAATTTGAACTGAAGCATATAAAAGCATCATAATTTTAAACGAAACAGTAATCGAAAACTGTCTGAAGACGACTGATAAAAATCAGTTGAAAGTACTTGCAAAAAACCCCAAACAAAACAAAACAAAACACACACACACACACACACACACACACACACACAAACAAAAAAACAAAAAAAAAAACAAAAACAGATGGACGAAAACGACCACGGAAGTTTCCTCCACAAACTCAACCGTGACATAAAAATGACCATTCGAAAAATGGAAAATTTACAAAAAAGGATCATACAGCCAAAACACTCCGTGCTGTTTAACAATATCTGTCTGAAGATATCATTTTGTCCATATAAATATAATTTTTTCATATTTGTATTCCATTTTGTAGATACAAGCTATTCAGATGTGTTTATTTTGCCCGATTACAACGGTTTATAAAGAGAAGGAGAATGAGAGAGGGATAGAGAGGGGAGAGAAGGAGAGACACAAACGCGAAAGAAAGGGGAGAAAGATTGAGAGACGCACTCGAGAGTGATAGTCGTCTTACAGCATAATATGTATAAATCATAGTTTATCACAATTTACAATTGTTTTTTATTGCTCTACTTCAGTATTGAGCACTTTTTTTCGCTCATGACGCATTGCCGTATAAGTAGGAAATCTTAACACAGTTAAAATTTACTGATCGATTCTTATGCCATTACTCACATTTCTGGGCACATCGCTAATTCCTCCGTAGTACAGATCGAAAAACCTCCCTGCTGGAGGCTAAATAACCGCAGAGTTTAATTGGGAAGCTGTAGATCTTACATTTTTTTTTGTTATCACACCTGCATCTCAATTGTCGTTTACTGCAGTAGTATTTAGTTCGACCAGCAATCGACTTAAAAATTGTTCCTTCGTTAAATGTTTGACATTTAGATGCTCATTACTGTTAGTTGCACAAGAGCGAGGGCAAAAAATAACACCACCACCAACACCACCAACACCGCCACCACCACCACCACCACCACCACCACCACCACCACCACCACCACCACCATCATCATCATCATCATCATCATCATCATCATCATCACCACCACCACCACCATCATCATCATCATCATCATCATCATCATCATCATCATCATCATCATCATCATCATCATCATCATCATCATCATCATCATCATCAACAACAACAACAACAACATTTTAAAAATGAAACAAAGCCCTGGTTTATATTCTAAGCATCACGCGAGAGTTGGTTGGTTGTTTTTGTTTTACGGCATATCAACCCTTTTCAGGTTATTTAATGCCGAAACCAAAGATTTTGAAGAAAAACTTCTTATAGAATATATTTGTTTTTTTTTTCAAGTCGGTTTCTATCAGAATTTTGTATCAGAATTTTTGTAGAAATTTATGACACCCCTCACACGAAACTGCGAATAAAATATAAAAAAAACTCGTAATTTCTCTTTTAAAAGTGGGTTGTTTATTTTCTTTATGGATTATACTTCCAAAATAAACTATTAAAGTTATATAAAAAGTAATAGAAATATTATTTTTTTATATAAAAAAAAACAGTAATGAAATTAATTGAATTTTACGAGTTCAGTGTTTTTCAATTTTTAAACTTTAAAAATCTATCAAAATTTTTCTATTGATTCTATTTTTACGATATTTTCAGGGTCAGTGTGAAATTTTATGCTGTTTCCAGTAAACCGAATATAATATTTTAGACAAACGTTTTTTTTAAATTCACGACCCCTATTTCGAAATGTCTATTAAAAAGTAAATAATTAATTTATGTTCCAAAGTTTTATACATCACAAATTGAAGATAAAAGATCAATAAATAATATATTCTAATTTAAAACAAAACAAAAATAGAACAATTTTTTTAAATTTACCTGTAAAGTCCGAAGTTTAAAACCTTTTTTCTTTAAAACCACGTTGTTTGTATTTTTTTGTTATTTTTTATATTAAACCTTGGCTCTTGCTCCTTTAATTGCAAAAAAAAAAAAAAAGAAACAAAAAGGGTTTGAATTACATTTTTTGATTAGTTATGAGCTTGGAAACACATCAATTATTCAATATTTTTCATGAAGCTTTTGACACACCTATTAACCTAGTAATAAAAAACTGCCTGAAGACGACTGAAGAAAATCCGTTGAAAGTACTTGCAGTAAAAGAAACCATAAACAAAACAAAACACACACACACACAAAAAAAAAAAACAAAACAAAACAAAAAAAACAAAACAAAAAAAAAAAACAGATGGACGAAAACGACCACGGAACTTTCCCACACAAATTCGACCGAGACATAAAAATGACCATTCGAAAAAATGTAAAATTTACAGGCACTACTAATCTGGGTCAGAGTGGACCAGGGGACAATGACAATTAAAGACTGGCTCCACTCTCCCCAAAGCCCGCAAACTGGAGCCTCACCATCGGATATAGTTTAAGTTTATATCTAGGACCTGATGAGAGAGATTGGATTCAAATAAGTATTAATTACGTAATATCACACAATTCCATATTTAAATACACTTGGCAAACCATATATATTTTACCTTTCTTCGCTAACCAGTTATATTTTTACATACTTAGTCAGCGATATATATCTTAATATATTTAACCAAACACACACACACACACACACACACACACACACACACACACACACACACACACACACACACACACACACACACATATATATATATGTCAGCATACTTATATGTTTGTATATTACCATATTATATATTAATACAATAACTTGTGTGTTATTTTCTGTGCCACGCTTACATCCGGGTCGTTTAATTGTTATGTACTTTAATTTCTTGTCAAAATTAATTTTACCAAGATTTCTTCATAAGTTTTGGTTTCGGTTTCCATTATAGCTGATGACAGTTAAATCATCTATTGTTTTTTCATAAATAATATTATAAAGAATCCTTCATAAGTTTTGGTTTCAGTTTCGATTATGACTGAAGTAACTCAAGTTATACAGCCCTTGAGATTTGAAAAAAAAAAAAATCACTCGACTGCCGGTCGAGTGTAAAGGGAAAATTTACTCGTCCCAAAATATTTTTACTCCTCCGACTTTATGTCTTTGTTTCAGTCAATAATAGTAAATAATTTTACAACAATTAAAGAAATTACCGTATGTATAATCTAACAAGAAAATATTTGTTTAACTCTTGTAAATCAACTATTTTATTACTACACACATTTCAGTAAATATTCAACAAAACGTTAAAATACAACACCAGATTCTTTATATAGCATCATTCATATTATTGTTCCATAGAAATAAGAATAATTTCTTCGGATGCTTGACGAAACGATGCGTTTTTTTCCTCTTTCAAATGTTCATCTTTACTTTTGTAAGTATGAAATATATGTAGTTGTAGCGTCGAAGAATTTTTTTCCAAATAAATTTCAAAATCAGAGAGCTAAATGAAGGCGTTATTTTGACTGCACGACGAATATGTACATTTGACCTCTTGTTGACCTTTAGCCTGACCACTCCTTTATTCAATACGATATTCCAACGGTCTCACAGCGAGAGATGAAAGAATTCACAAATGATGAGACACCGCATATTTGAGATCCGTAAAATGAGTTTTTCCTGTTTCTTTATTTAAAGAAATTTCATCGACTGGCGGGCGAGTGATTTACGACTTTTATTCGCCCCCAAAAATTTTCAATCGACTGTGGCGACCGGTCGTGTAAAGTCTCAAAAGCTGTATATATATATGTATATATATATATATATATATATATATATATATATATATATATATATATATATATATGTATATATATATATATATATAAAGAATAAAAAAGCATTGGAAATGCAAAAGGATATAGGGATGGTATGCCAAAAAGTATACAAACAAGATAGCTATGAATGGCTAGGCACATGGAAATAGAATTGCATCCAAAGTATAGCCCTATAGCTTTTCTCCAATCTTCATTCCGTGCCATCATTACGGTTGTAAAAAGCTATAGGGCTATACTTTGGATGCAATTCTATTTCCATGTGCCTAGCCATTCATAGCTATCTTGTTTGTATACTTTTTGGCATACCATCCCTATATCCTTTTGCATTTCCAATGCTTTTTTATTCTTGTTAATTAGTATTTTTACTTACAGTCTTATTTTTAAACTTACATTCATGATAGTATTGTCTTTTTTAGGAGGCGGATCATTGCTGCCTCCATTAGTAGCAGGTCGCTTCCTGCTGGGTTTTAGGTCTTTGGGTTTTGGGCCTTAGAAGTTGCCTCTTGGTCCTCCATCGGTTCTATATTACATAGAGAGTGGTACCGCCTCTCTGATATAACAGTTAGAGTATTATAAAGTTCTAAAATGTTCATACCTTCATTATTAAATTTTTCTTGGTTCATTCTTTGGCGTTTTGGCAAAGATTTGGCAGTTTTTGATATTTATATTTATAATAGTTTGTGCATGAGACAGCTTTTTTCCCCTTGGGATCCCTGTTATACCGTGCTTTTGAGTCAGCACATGAGGCAGCCTTCTTTTTTTCTGGTTCTTTGTTATAAAGAGCACGTGAGGCAGCTTTTTTCCCCTCGGAATCCCTGTTATACCGTGCTTTTGAGTCAGCACGTGAGGCAGCCTTCTTTTTTTCTGGTTCTTTGTTATAAAGAGCACGTGAGGCAGCCTTCTTTTTTCTGGTTCTTTGTTATAAAGAGCATGTGAGGCAATTTTTTTCCCCTCGGGATCCCTGTTATACCGTGCTTTTGAGTCAGCACGTGAGGCAGCCTTCTTTGCCTCAGGATTTGCATGATACTTAATTTTTATTATTTCAGCATTTTTCTGATAGTATTCTTTTTGCTCAGATAATACCTTGACTTTGTTTTTTTCATAGTCTATATTTCTCTGAGCTTTTTTACTACGTGCTGACTTTGGCATTTTTTATTAAATGTAAACATATAACACTCATGTGTATCTTACTATAATATCACTTATCTTATCGCAAGACAACTCTCGTAGAATTGAGATACTGCCCCGTCACCAATAGTTAGTGTGGAACGGTATATACACCAATAGTGTAGTTATCTTTATATGAAGTCCTAATCAGTGACAGTGTGAGGTTACTTGGTTAATTTATTGTAGTTTATTTTAGAAAACTTACTTGTTTTTATTAGTAGATTGTGTATAGTAGCCACAATATCTAGTTATTTTTGTGGCTAGGGCTTGGATTTTGATTCTTTTTGGTCAGCTTCCAGTGAGTTCTTAGAAGATGACTTTCTTGCAGTTTCTTTTGCGGTTAATTTAACTTATTTCCTTTGGCGTTTGGTGAGTTCTTAGAAGAACTGGTCTGATCTACTTTTCTTAGCGAGCGAAGAGATTCAGCTGCATTTAACAATGGTTGCTATAGTGTATTTTTGCGCATGCGTGAGAATTTCAAGTTTCCTCCTTGTTTTTCAATAGTTTGACAGTAGTCATGTGTCTTTCTGCCAAGAGCGACAGACGTCAGTGTTAGCCGTGATCTTCTAGAGGTTAGGACCCCACGATGTGGCCGTGCTAACCTAGGTTCGAATCCTGGTCACAGCATTGACATTTTGTACATATTTTACAGTCCAAAATCTGAAGAATTATTTGTTTTTATAACATTGTTTTTTGACGTCGTACTTGCTGATAGGTTACTCTTATAACGATTTTGATCAACTGAGATACAGATTTCGTGGTTTCATTAACGCTGGTGGGTTACTGTTTAAAGAAAAAACCTTAACGTTCACCTCAAATATTCAGCGTCCAAGAAATATAGGCCACTGGCAAACTGGAACGTCTGTGAGCATCCGGTGTATTATTTGGAACTGTCCCTTTTGAGAGAAGTTCCGTGTTCGAAGTGGTCTGTCTACATTGGGTATATAGTGTTTAAAACCTGTTATTACACGTAATCTTATTTAATTATGGAGTTAGCTAAAAAGCGATGGGTCACTGCACTTCTCCGTGTAAAGAGTAGTCGATTGATGCTTGAACTGTTGTCAGAGACCGTTCGTACACCGAGATACATCGTCTCAAAAGAAAGAAGAAAGCAGAAGAAGAAAGAAGAAAGAAGAAAGAAGAAAGAAGAACAATTGGCCATTTTTGTACCCTTTTTTTCTCTCTTTTGACATTTTAACCGACGTTCTGACACTCGCTGGATTCGTAAGACGCTTCTCTGTAAGAATATGTGCTTTTTGAAACTTATAAGTTGATTTTAGTTGAGATTTGGATAGTTTTGTTTTGTAGGCGTATATAGGCGTGTACGGGCCATCCCTATATAGAGAGTGCTACCGCCTCTCTGATATGAGCAAACAGTTAATAAAATATGTTAAAAACACTTTGAAATGAGTTAAAAACATATTTAATCTGAAAAGGAAACACTAGATAAATGGATAGTCCTTAATCCGCGGAGTTTCGAAGAAATACTCTCCTTCTCATCAGAGGGTAGGAATTAGCAAAATGCGGGATCGGATTTTGCATGCAGAAGTATTTGATGAAACAACAAGTAAGTCAAAGATCTTACTTGAAAACAAAAATAGTGAAGCAGAGGGAATATAGTAAAGAAAAAGGTGAAAACACATGAATGGATAGTCTGGTGGAAGATAAAAAAATCCATATATATATATATATATATATATATATATATATATATATATATATATATATATATATATTCATAAGTTTTTATTTCGGTTTCGATACAAGCTAATGCCCCCAAGTCATATGTATATATTTTTTTTATTTTTGAAAGCACAACTTTATAATTTATGAAAATCGATAGAACATAAACACTATAATAATATATACGAAATCTGCAAGAATTAAAATATCATATTTAAGCGTACTTTACGACCGGGCTTTGCTGGGGGTTCGTACTAGCTTAGATAAATACTTTTGCAGTTTTAACAAAAAAGCTACAATATCAGAAAATTTACTGATCGATTCTTATGCCATTAGAAGTTGCAGAGAAGAGGAAAGGGCATCCCCAACTAAGTACGAAGTCAATTTTGAAATCTGTCAAGGCAGGATAAGCTGCTTCTAGCAGCTCCTGCCCAGATGTGGCAACAGTACTCCATTGTTGGCAGTCCCTGGCTTTTATATAGGTAGAGAATTGCATCAGGAGTGAGACATCTACTGGAGCGGTAGAATTTATATAATTACACAACCATATGTTGATATACTTAGCAGATGTTAACATAGTTAGCCGACGATATATATGTTAACATTTAATCAATCATATGTATGTTTGAATACTTAGTCAATAATATATATATATATATATATATATATATATATATACATATATATATATATATATATATATATAAACATGCGTAGCCAGTCATATATGCCTTAACATAATTAACCCAATAAATATATGCTAATATATTTAGTTAACCATATACATGTTAACATACTAAGCTAACCATATATACTTAGGAAACGATACATATATTAAGATACATAGCAAACTGTATACATCTACATACTTAGTTAACCATACAGATATTAGCATACTTAGACAACCATATAAATATATTTAACAAAATATATATATGTCAGAATACTTTTATATTAATATAATTAGCCAATAATATATATCATTTACATACTTAGCCGACAATATATACGCTTACATAGCCGATCATATTTTTTATCTCATTACCCAACCATATGTTGATAGACTTAGGGAACCATGCATATGTTAGCATACTTAGCCCACTACATATATTTTAACTTATGTAGCCAACCATATATACGTTAACATATTTAGCCAACCATACATATGTTTGAATACTTAGTCGACCATATATATATTAACATGCTTAGACCATTATTGATACGTTAATATACTAAACCTACCATATGTTAATATATTTAGTCAACCGTATATATGCTAACATATTGAGCCAACCACATATATGCAAACATATTTTCCAATCATATACATTTACACATAGCCAGCCGTATATATGTTAACATAATTAGTCAATCATATATATATATATATATATATATATATATATATATATATATATATA
>NC_136483.1:168845046-168860046 GCF_053919585.1 Euprymna scolopes
TTCTAGTCTTGCAAAACCTCCAGTGAAGTTTTTTTCTAATTTTTTTTCTGACAATAAAGCTGCAGATGCCACTTAAAAAGTCTAAACACAAACTTATAAAATATGTTCCAGTCAAAATGGTATATCCCAAGTTTCTCTCTGAAACAATAAGTATGAAAGAATATTACTTATATTAATGCATAAACGACCCGTATAACTAGGACCCTCGTATTTGCTACTACAAAATATTGACACAAAACAACAAATAATGACTGACAGGACGGAAAAAATTCGAAAGTGAGCAGACAAGATGAAAAAAAGCGAACAAGTGACTTACTGATTTTCTTTTTTCCATATTCGCTCATAGGTTGTTCGTAATTGAATATTAATTCTGCCAAAAAAAGATGATAAATAAATTTAGACATTGTATTTTTTTTAAATTTTTATTTTCATTTTTATTTAAGGATATTACGTCAGTCAGTGAGTCACTCATTTTTAAGTTCTATTTTTTTTCATGTTTTTGTTTTTCATAACATTGACACTTTCATGATAACAGGCAAAGTCACAACATCCCAAATAAATATATATAACGTAGCCATTACGTGGCAAATAGACAAACAAAGAAAACAGTAATAGAAAAAAATAAAATCCGGGTAGACATTTTTTTTTTATTTCTCACCAAAAATTGTTTTTTTATTAATTCCTTCAGTCTCTCGCCATCCTCCATCTCATCCGGGTTACACCTTTCCTCTCCGAAATCTCGTCGGCCGAAGCCAACCATTTCTCGCTTGCAACTTCACACGTCCATGTTCTTCGACACGCACTTTGTTTCCCTCCCGAGCACGTGCTGCATTTTTCTCCTTTTCTTTCTTTCTTCTCCTCGCGCACACCCCCTAATTTGCATATGCGCGTGTTTTGGACATTACTGCGGTTGCTAATCCCCCCCCCCCCGCAAGCCATCCATCTTTGCTGCCGTTACCTTCCCACGCTCTTATATACACAATATTACACATGAAATTTCAAAGAATAGCTCTTCTCATCAGAAAAAATACTAAAATAAATATTAATAAGCTGGCTATTACATTTTCCATTATATATATATATATATATATATATATATATATATATATATATATATATATATACTAGCAGTTCATCCCGGCTTTACTCGGGCCCTATGTACTGTTCATAAATTTCTGTGCATATATATATATATATATATATATATATATATATATATATATATAAAGGTTTATATTATATATATATTAAAAAGTTTGACTCATGTCAACGTAACCTACATCTAACATTTCAAGTATTTAGACCCAATATTAGCGGTGGAGTTCGCTAGGGTCAGCAAAGGTCAACTCATTCAACTTTCACCTTTTGGCAGCCAAATTCTCGCTCCAAAACTGATTAAAAGGCTTGCTGCATGTCTGAATACCCTTTATGTAAAATTTAAAATGTTTAGACCAAACATTAGCCGAGTAATTTGGTAGAGACCGCAGAAGTTATCTTTGACCCCAATTATGACCCTTTTACATTTATTGTTTTAGACTCAAATAAAATTAAAAAGTTTGATCCATGTCCAAGTCACCTACATCTAAAATTTCAAGTGTTCAAACTCAAACTGGGCGGAGGAGTTTGTGTATAGTTTTCAAAGGGCAAATCTTTGAGCTTTGGCCCCTTGAAAGCAAAATTTCTGACCAAAAACCGATTAAAAAGATTTTCCCAAATTTCAATACCTCTTGTCAAATCGCGAGTCTGTAGACTGAAAATTGAAAGAGTAGTTTTGCAGGGATATATACACACAGACACAAACAAACAGAAAATTACATATATATATGTGTGTGTGTGGGGGTGTATATATATATATATATATATATATATATATATATATATATATCCCCACACACAATGGGTATTCCAAAAGAATGCCTCCTATTTTTATTTTTATTCCACCAATATGAATTAAAGCGGATTGTAAATTGCATTGTTATGATTACTGAATTTACGCAGTTTAATTGTTAAGTTAAATTCTGAAAATCAAAATATAAACACATATATTCGAATTAAGAATTTATTGTTTGACACAACATTCACCATCCAAAAATCTTTTTCAATATATGTGCTGAAAAGCAAAATACGTGTTTATTCACAGCTGGACATTTTGCTAACCGCATTTCATTTCCTCTGATATGTGCCATTATTGAGAATCCGTGGATTAAGGAAATAAACATAACTCCCCTCTATTAATTCCTTGTTTTAAACAATAATTCTTAACTCGAATATATGTGTTTATATTTTGATTTTTAGAATTTAACTTTAACCACTAAACTTATATATTGCTCTATTGTTAAATATTGAGCTTTACCTTTTTGGCTAGGATCATCCTGAAAGTATTACCTCAAATTAATATATATTAATCTGTGTCTTATCTCACTTATATATATATATATATATATGTGTGTGTGTGTGTGTGTGTGTTACAAAAGATCAGGAAAACCTCGCTAACATCTGTTTCAAACTCACATGAATAGACCAATATTTAATCGCCCACGTCGAATCTTTTTCTTTTTATTTGTCTGCCCATAAATGACGCCATGAGGCGAGAGAGAATCCAATATAGGCGCCCAGATATTAGTCCACTTTGTCTGGATTTGAAAACGATGGTACCAATGTCTTTCTGATGTTATGATATCATTATTTAACAAATCCCTCTCCATAAAAAGGAGTTAGGTCATTGTATCGATGAGGAGAATCCATACGATAAGCAGGAAATCCTGTCTTTAATGGTAGTTGTCGTTATAAAAAAAATATCTACGACTCCCTATCTCTCGTCCAGCCATACCTGAATTCTTTTCCATCATATATCGCGCGCAAGTATCTTTTTACTTCATAATTTCAGCAGGTGGCTGTATATGCATAATATATTTTAAGACATTGCTTTTCTGGCTACGGCTTATTTCCCATTCGATACTGAAGTACCGAAGCCTCTGCTGTCCTGAAGGTCAATCATAGATACTCAATTATCTACCAACAATGGAAGCAAGCCTTTTCTGGGAATCGCCAAAGACAACACACATCCAGAGTTAAACTTTAGGACAGATCCTTGATAAGGTCAGTGCTATCAATTCGCAGAGTAGGGGAGGGTAACATCAATGCTGAAGTGCCCTCCCTGCCCTTTACTCAATCTTCGACGAGAGCGCCCTCACCTCTCTCAGTGGACTTTAGTTTTCCCTATTTCTGTGATTCCATTGTCAAAAGTTAGCTTTTGATTGCGGAGAGAGATACTGCCCGTTGCGGAGTGAACCACGGCGCCCCTGTTGGTGTGTTCGGAGTAATGGAAAGGTCAATGAGTGCTTCAGATAATTTTCGAAAACTTTGCAATGAATCTCACTTGTACAACATAAACATATGTACAAAGCCACACATGTTAAGTGTTCCACATACACACGCATACACATACGCACACGCGCACACACATATAATGATTAAAAAAGAATACAACAGAATCTTAACTCAATCTCATTATAAATTTAATCCAACCACAAAACGGGCCTTTTCAAACGAGCTAGCTATTCAGATTCTTACCTGATTTACGCAATGGATCTCGTTTGATAAGGCCCGTTTTAGGTTTGTAATACATTTTTCAATGATATTAGCTTAAGTTTGTGTTGTTTTTTTTTGTTTTAACAATTATACATGCCTTACTTCGCATTGAAATCTCAAAGTAAATATTTTTTACAGAAACTGCCTTACCCTGTTATATATACAATATATATATATATATATATATATATATATATATATATATATATATATGCATGCATGCATATAGATTACATAGATATATATGCATTATATATACATGTATTATATATATGTATTATATATATATGTATTTAGATATATGTATTGTATATATATACATACATACATACATACATATATATATATATATATATATATATATATATATATATATATACATGTATTGCAAGTAAGTCGCTATCAAGAAACGTTTGATTAAATTAATTCCATACTGAGCCAGGCAAATGAAATGTATAAATTCTCAAGTCCATTCGAATGTCTTCCGAATCAAACTACGAATTAATATAGTATATATATTGGCCATACAACGATAACCCTCTCCAGACGCCTCACATATAACTTATCAAAAACCAGTGCCATTAAACGCCATATTACCGCTTACAATTAAAAAAAAAAAACTAAAACCAACTGAAATAAGAAATATATTAATCGTTAACACGAAAATTAAACAGCAAAATAATTCCAAACAAAGATTAAAATTGCTTGAAACAATATTAATTTAAAAAATACAGCTCGACATTAACAAAATATCTTTTACCATTGGAACTAGCATATTGAACATATTTAACAATTAATACATGTTTTCGTAAGTTAATATATATATCTATAATATAAAGCTGAACGTCTGTGTGCGTGTCTGGTCACGAATAGGCTCCTATGTGGTTGATTATTATAGAAAACTGACCACATATAATGATAGAATATGTATCGAGACACAGAATGGGTAGGTTTGATCTCGCATAATGATGATTCATTTAAATTGTAGTGTCTGCGTACGCACAAAGTATGGAAATAAAAAATAAAAAAATAAAAAAAAATAAAACGTTTACAAGCGTTTTTGATATAGATGTACATAATAATATTTAGATAAGTATGTTTTAACTTAAATAGGGATGGTATAATAAAATTGTGGTGTCTGCGTTCGCGCCTGGCCTCCATAGAATGGAAATAGGCACAAACTTTAATAAAGACTTTTCATATCTATCTGCGTAAGTATACTTTGATAATTATGTTTCAGTTTGAATAAATATGGTATAATAAAATCATAGGGTGTTCGTTCGCGCCTGACCTCCATAGAAAGGAAATATTTTACTCTATGGCTGACTGGGATAGCTTCCGTACATTCATATCTGATTTACCTCTGCACTCCATGTTTAAAAAGGAAGTGTCCTCTATAGTATCAGATCTGACCGAATGGTTAATTGTAGGCATAGACCAATTCATACCATCTAAAAAATTCTAACAAAAACCTAACAGCCAGCCATGGTTCTCCCCAGAATGTGCTGCTGCTATCGCGTACAGAAATCACTTTTTCCATAGCTACCAACGTAATAGATGCACTGAGACTAAAGCTGATTTCAGGTCTGCCAGCAACCACTGTAAAAGAGTAATAAAAAATGCAAGAGAGCTATATGCCCAGTCTGTTAAATCCAAGGTAGCTGATCAGCGGCTTGGATCCCACCAGTTTTGGCAAATAACAAATAGAATCCTGAACAGAAGTGTGCGTTCTATCCCAACCATTATCAATGGACCAGAGGTCATCTCGTCAGCGTCAGACAAGGCCAAACTATTTGCAAAGAACTTTGCAGCTAATTCTACCCTATGCGACGAAGGCCATCAACTCCCCATATTTCCTCCTATAACACAGAACAAGCTAGGTAGCATACAAATATCCGTGCATGAGGTCGCCAAGCTAATAAAGAACCTAGATTCCAGTAAAGCAACTGGCCCTGATGGCATCCCAATTATAGTGTTAAAAAAGCTTCAACCAGAACTTGCTCCCATACTTACGAAACTATTTAAGCGCTGCCTTAAGGAGAAGTGCTTTCCGACTCCCTGGAAGACCTCATCAGTTTGCCCTGTATTTACAAATTCAGGTGATAAGTCATCTCCCTCTCAGTACAGACAAATAAGTCTCCTGTGTGTTATGAGTAAGTTGCTGGAATCCATATTAAATAGAGAAATAGTCAACCACCTCAGCAGGAATAACCTTCTTAGTGACTCACAATATGGTTTCCGTTCTGCAAGATCTACCGCAGATGTGCTGACGGTTATATCCCACAGGATTAGTGAATCTCTTGACAAAGGCTTCCTTTCTAGGGCAATTGCTCTTGACATATCAAAGGCCTTCGACAAGGTATGGCATAAGGGTCTACTTCACAAAATTTCCAGCTACGGTATAACTGGAAATGTTTTCTCAATCATTAAATCATTTGTCTCCGATAGGCTCATAAGAGTAGTGGTAGATGGACAAAAATCGGAGGCCTGCAATATAAATGCTGGAGTCCCTCAGGGGTCAATCCTGGGCCCAACTCTCTTCCTGATCTACATCAATGACCTCCCTAAACACATACTTAAATCATTCGTTGACATCTATGCTGATGACACGACCATCTACGGCAACACATCAAAGGCTGTAAAATGACAAAGTTCTCTCTGATTCTCTCTCTCTCTCTCTCTCTCTCTCTCTCTCTCTCTCTCTCCTCTGATCTCGAGTGCGTGGTTCAGTGGGGGAAGATGTGGCTGGTTACCTTTAATGCATCCAAAACCAAACTCCTATCCTTACATCATCAACGCTCTGATCCCCATCTGGCATCAATTGTGATGGATGGCTCTCGTCTGGGTGAGGCCCCGTGTTTTGACAAGCTTCTGGGTTTGACCTTTTCTCCTGATCTGAAATGGAACACGTACATCAAGTCTGTTGCCAAGGTCGCTGGAAAGATGGTGGGATTCTTCTACCGCTCCAGAAGATATCTAACTAATGATTCTCTATCTATATAAAAGCCAAGTACGTCCAAGGATGGAATACTGTTGCCATATCTGGGCAGGAGCTGCTAAAAACAGCATATCCTGCCTTGACAGAGTACAAAATAGACTTCGTGGCTTCGTGGCTTAGTGGGGGATACCATTTTCTCTACCCTGCAACCTCTCTCCCACAGAAGAGACGTTGCGAGCCTATCGTTGTTTTATCGTTATTTCCATGGCAGGTGCTCGTCTGAACTCCAATCTCTGGTCCCCCCTCGCCAATCTTTCACGAAAAACACCCGTCTAGCTGAATCCACTGTGAAAAACTTCCCCCACTCTATATCTGTGCCTAAATCAAAACGCGGATCCCATGAACAAAGCTTCTTTCTTAGAACTGCACGCCTGTGGAACTGTGTTCCGTCTGCCTGCTTCCCACCGAACTACAACTTGGATGTCTTCAAGTCCAATATTAACAAATTCTAATGAACCGCCCCCTTAATTAAACACTTCATCAAATATCTACACTAACGTAATGTACTTGCAATATCCCTGAGTGGCTTCCGGGCCTTGATAAGTGGTGATGACTGTGTAAAAAAAAAAAAAAAAAAGTTTAACAATAGTCTGTCGATCTATATTAAAAAACCTTGTGAAACTTTGTGACATATTTCCATTCTATGGAGGTCAGGTGCGAACGAACACCCTATAATTTTATTATACCATATTTCTTCAAACTGAAACATAATTATCAAAGTATACTTACGCAGATAGATATGAAAAGTCTTTATTAAAGTTTGTGCCTATTTCCATTCTATGGAGACCAGGCGCGGACGCACACCCCACAATTTTATTATACCATCCCTATTTAAGTTAAAACATACTTATCAAAGTATTCTTATGTACATCTATATCAAAAACACTTGTAAACGTTTTTTTTTTAATTTATACATTTTTTATTTCCATACTTTGTGGACCAGGCGCGAACGCAGACCCCACAATTTTATTAAACCACCGTTCTGCCAGATCAAACATGCCCATTCATGTGTCTCGATATCTCTTCTATCATTATATGTAATAAGTTTTTTAAAATAGTTAACCATATAAGAACCTATTCGTGACCACACGCACACACACACACACACACACGCATACACACACGCACACATTCAGCTTTATATATATATATATATATGTATATATATATATATATATATATATATATATATATATATATTAGTGTAGGCGCGATTCTGAAAGTAAAACCTCCTATTTTTAACTCAAAAAGTTTAAGAGCTACAAAGACGCAAGTGACACTCTTAAAACGAGCGGCATTTTATATTCCAGAATTTATTCCTCTACATAGTCACTACCATTCTTAATGCAATTTTACCGGGAATTCACTGACGCATCTCTGTTTATGACACACATCCATAACAAGAGTTGCTTTCTTAGATACTCTAAGCGTGAATATCAGCAACAGAAAGGTAAATCTTTTAGGTCATGGACGAATAAGTTCCTTTCTGATCTCGAGCGGAAAAATAGGAGGCTTTACTAACAGAACGCTCGTCGTACATTTGACGCATTTTTAACAAATCATCTCAGAAATACACGCTTCAATTTTTTTTTTTTTAGAAATGAGCATGACATATGAAACTCGTGATGTTGTACGGGTAGCAAAGTGGTTAAAAATACGGAGTGAAAACCTTGGTGTACCAGGTTCAACTCTGATTCGGTCCACGGATACATTTCCATCAAACCCACACTAGAGCTTGTGTCTAATCTTCGGAAAAGAGGAAAATAAAATAACACATGCAACTAATGTTCTTTTTCAGTTGATTGCTCGATATATATGTTCGTAATTATTAGGGCAGAATATTCTTATCATTGTTTTGACTCTCGAGTATATATCCGACACAGTTAGACACAGTTTATCAACCGAGAACCACATCACTCTATATAGAAGCATATAAGATGTCAACGGATGCACACTCGAGAGACGAAGAAATGAAAACAATATGCTGTTGTCCTAGCCCTATTAATTATACATGAAATAAAAACAAAAAAGAATAACTAAGATATTAGATATGAAAAGTTTTAATCCTAGGTTATTTCACAATTATTATAGCCCGAGACCTATTTAAACTTAATATGTTCCTTGTTCAATTTAAAGTTGACATTATCCTAGGTAGTTTTAAAGTTGACACTGGTTCTAGTTCATTTTTAAGCTAAGATTCTCTTAGGTCATTTTGAAGTTTCCGTAGTCATTGACCCTTTTAATGTTGACATTGTCCTAGATCATTTAGAAGTTGACAGTCTCTAAGATAATTTAAAAATTGACATTTTCCAAGGTCATTTTAAAGTTGACATTGTCCTAGGTCATTTTAAAGTTGAAATTGTTCTCGGTCATTTTGAAAATAACATTGTCCTAGGTCATATTAAAGTTGACATTTTACTATGTAATTTTAAATATGACATCGTCCTAACTCATTTTAAAAATGACACAGGACTATGCCATTTTTAAGTTGAAATTGTTCTTGGTAATTTTAAATTGTCATGATTCATGATCATTTTATAGTTGACATGGTACTAGGTTATTTTAAATTTGACATTTTCTTATTTCATTTTAAAGTTCATATTGTGTCAAGGTCATTTCAAAGTTGACATTGCCTAAGTCATTTTAAAGTGGATATTGTCGTTGGTCATTTTTAAAATTTGACAATGTCCTAGGCCATTTTAAAGTTAATAATGTCCTAGATCATTTTAAAGTTGACATTGTCTAAGGTTATTTTAAAGTTGCCATAGTCCTAGAACATATTAATGTTGACATGGTCCTAGGTTATTTTTAAGTTGACATTATCCTTGATCATATCAATATTGACATTGTATTATGTCATTTTAAAGTTGACATAATCCTTGATCATATTATAGATTGCATAGTCCTAGGTTATTTTTAAGTTTACATTGTCTTAGACTATTTTAATGTTAACATTTTCCTAGATTATTTTAAATTGCTATGGCCCTTGGTTATTTTTAAGGTGCCATAACCATTGATCATATTAATGTTGACATGGTCCGGCGTCATTTAAAAGTTATTTGGACAAGAATGATCCAAGAAAATATATTATGAAATGATAACAGCATATATTTATACAAAGACACTATATAATATGTCTGCCAATGAAATAAAGAATGTTGCATATTCATAGCGGAAACTTGGTGGACAAATCAGACATAGTCTGCTGTTTATACAGACCAAATATGGTCACATTAGAGAAAGAGTTGTGAATTTTAATTTATTGTTATTTGATTAAAGCTTGTTGAATACTATATAAACTAATGCATGTGGTGATACCAAAGAGTCTTGAGAAATAGGATACGTTTGTTGTCAAAGGTTCAAGTCCGACTTTATTTCCTTTCGAATGTAAAAATAACATTTTCTTCCGTGTTTTCTTTGCGGATCATTCGGTGTAAAGTGTTTCGGAATTTGCCAATCAGATCGTCATCACGTGACAGTTGGTGTTTTCTAAAAGTTAGTTGAGTCAGGCGAAGCTTGGTTTAATAGTTTTCATAAACATCAGCATTTGGGAGGTTTTTTAATGCCGAGATAATTGAAACCAGTGTAAAATTTTTGTTGTTATTGTTGTTGTTGTTCCTGCTATATTTTACGGCGTATCAATTATTTTTTTGTGTTGTTTAATGCCGGTCGTAAATGATTTGTTTTGTTGCCTTGGGATTTTTGCCATTTTTTTAAAAAATGGAAATCTCCCCAGACAAAGAATAACGCCACCTAATAGAAGGAGTTAAAAAATTATTTTGACGAAGTCATCCGTCGTTGAATGTGATAACTAAAGGGATAAAATAAGGAAATCGTATGTTACAAGGTTTCCAAAAGATTAAAAAAAAATGGCGCGTGAAATAAATCAATTTCTAGTTAGTTAATTCTGCAATTCAGCAATATCGTAAGAGATTCCTTTTATTTTATACAGGGTGTCCAAAAAATCACAGAAAGGTGTTGAACTTAAATAGATTCCCTATTTTTGATGACATCTATCTGACTAAGACATTGGAAAATTGAAAAAAAAAGCAAAATTCAAATAATCTTTATTTATGAAAATAATGTCTTTTAAATGTTGCCCATCGAGTATTTGTGCTCTTTCCAAAACATTATTCATGACAGATTGTAGAATCTCTGGATTGCGATTTAACTCCCTTATTTCGTTCCGCGAGCTGGTAGACCTCGAAACGTCAGACCCCAAACCCTGCAGGAATTGAAGGAAAATATCAGAACGAATAAACAAAACAGGCAACAAAATTTCAAGCTGTTTTTTTTAGTCACCACTTATCAAGGCCCGGAGGCCACTCGAAGATAAGGGTTATTGAGTATACAGTAATCAATGGAATAATCTTGTAGTAATCGTTAGTAATGGAGATCTGATAAAGTGTCTTACCTAAGGGGACGGTTTATCAGGAATTTGTTTATGTTGGACTTGAAGACAACCAAGTTCTACTCAGGTATGTGGATTATAACTGAAGGAAACTGTAGTAGGCTATCTTCAAGTTTCATACGTAAAAAAAATTAGTGCTAGTTATCAGAAATAATGAAAAACTTTGTAGAGTTGAATTAGATGTATTGAAGAAAGACGATCAAACCAAATCAGAGGCATAATAGTGTTTAGTTTAGACATTTTTAGCAGAGTTTAGCTCCGCCTTCGATAACATGAATTTATCCATAAAGAGATTCATTCTTGTTGTAGCTGTGCCAGTGTTTAGTGTTTAGTGTTTAGAGTTTGAAAACCAGTGCTTGTGCATCTATGTTACTATGCTATTTTTAATAGTATTTTCAAGTTAAATTTAATTTTTATGAAATTTTTGTTTATAAAATTGGTAGGTGAAAGTACAGAATAGTTACAATACAACCTCCTTCCTATATTAAGAATGGCTTTCTAAATAACAAAGTTATTTTAGCACAATAATGCACACATAACGAAAAACCTTTAAAGGAGTTTCCTTATTTACTTGTATTAATCTTTGTGGGTTATCTGATTTTAAAACTATAATTTCAGAAAAAAAAACAAGGCTTAAGAATAATTACTCTCTAAAAATAAAAGAAATTAAAATTTGACACTAATTTTCTGCAAAGTATTTTTTATTAAGTAGAAAAACTTGAAAATTTACGTGGTTATGTTTCGTAAAGAATGTGTAGAATAAAATTGTACGGACTATTTTTTTTTAATATAAAACTGGAGTATTACCATATTTTAATAAAAATTTCAAATAGAATTTGATGTGAAATATTAGGTTGGTGCAAAAATGTTTGTGACGTTCATTTGAACGTCAACAAATGACAGTGTTTTTATGTCAACCTAATAGAAAAAAAAAATAAAAAAGATAAAACAAATATGTTTAAATTCACTGCAGACATTTGAAATATAATAATATATATTTTAAACAAGTCTTTTTCGTTTTTCCTTTCGAAATAATTAAGCCTAAATCGTAATGTTTTCAAATTAAATAATAAACAAACGTTAATTTTCAATATCAATAACGAGCGTGTTTTGCGACGGTGAAATCTAAAATGTTTCCACCCCAAAAATGTTCCTGAAATGAAAACGCGAACTTTGGTTATTATTATTTAAAAAACATAATTTTGCCTTTACAGTTAAAATTTATTTTATTAATGCATTATCATCACTTATTTTATTTAAAAATGTAGTTTAAAAATTATTCTAAATAATCATTCTATGTTCTTAACAGTGCGGATTGTTTTGATGACGGGACGTTCTTGACAATTCACCGAAAAACTTTTAATCACTTCAATTTTTCAACTTTTAAAGTCACTCCTCAAGCAAAGATAACGATTTTGAGAAACAAATTTCGTGTAGGTGTTTTCTATATCAAAACCCAAATATCATCACCATTGCCTAACCGGGGTTCCAAAATCGACCTATCCTAATGTTCAGTCATCAAAACAAGGCTATTTGCAATTCCCCGTGATCCGCTTGTGCGAAATAAAAATAAGAAAGCATTATTTGGGAACGCTCTTATAGAATTGACGCATTTTTAACGAATCACCATTTACCATTTTTAGAAATTACCATAACATATGAAACACATGATGTTGTGTGGGTAGCTCCAAGTGGTTCGGAATAAAAAAAAAATAGGAGGCATTACTTTTGAAAGCCCTGTCGTAATAGACTATTTCAATCGTTTTATTCTGTCTTTGTGTGTTACATTTAACTGATAAGTGAGAGATAACTAGATGTAGGTAGAGATAGATAGATAGATAGATAGAGAGAGAGAGAGAGATAGAGAGAGAGAGAGAGAGAGAGAGAGAGAGAGAGAGAGAGAGAAAAATAGGAAAAGGGAAAGAGGATAGACAGAAAGAGGTTGGGACACTGAAGACAACGTATAGAATTACACAGTAATAAGAAACAGGTCGAAAGTCATTAAAGTATGTGTCATTTGCAAATGACGAATAGCTAGAAATATTGAGATGGATATTTTCCAAGATAATCTAATTCGAAGCTAACTAAAATTTTAACATATATTTTCTGTGCTTTAAATATATAGGGAAATAACTTAGAGGAACAAACATTGATTTTCTTAGCTTTTCTTTAATAATACATAGTGTGTCCTGAACATGCTCAGTACTCCACTCACAATGCACAAGATCCCCAAACTTAGAGGAGTATATATATATATATATATATATATATATATATATATATATATATATATATATATATCCAAAACCGATTAAAAAGATTTTTCCAAATCTCAATACCCCTTATATAAAATCCCTAGTCTGAAGACTGAAAATTGACAGAGTAGTTTTGTAGGGAAATGTACACGCACGGACACAAACAGATACAATTTCACTTATATATATATATATATATATATATATATATATATATATATATATATATATATATATACTAGCATGGGTGCCCGGCGTTGCATTTGGAGATGTATGTTGAGCAAAAAAAAAAAAAGTGGTCAATTTTTTAAATTTGACTCCTATTATGACCCCTTAACATTTATTGTTTTGGGCTCAAATTAAGTTATTAAATTAGATCCATGTCCAATGAACCCATATCTAGAATTTCAAGTGTTTAGACCGAAAATTGTCGGAGGAGTTTGGTAGAGTTCTCAACGGTCAAATCGTTGAACTCTGACCCCTTAATCGCCAAATTTCTCGCCAAAAACCGATCACATCGATTTTCATTTCGAGTCTGTAGACTTAAAATTGACAGAGTTATTGCGCATGGAAATGTACACACAAAGACACACAGATATACAGACAGACAGACATTTCACTTTAATATATATATATATATATATATATATATATATATATATATATATATATATCTTAGATAAAGGAACCCTGATTTATTTAACTTTAATGTACCTATAGTGTGCCCACATTATTATGGTCCGGTTTACTATCGGGTCATCTCCCACTTAAGATAGAAATTGGTCTGTGAATATCGCATAATAGATGCCCTTCTTTAATAAAACCGGTAAAACCAGTGGAGTCGTTTTTTTTGTTCATTTTTAGAATTTCGAATTGTCAGCAATTTAAATGGACAAGTAATTATGTCGAAAAGACAAAATGCGTTGTCACAAGAAAATACGTGGAATTTTCTGAAGGCCGATTCTAAGGAGAGAAGTTCCTGACAAAATCTTCGCGAGTTCGTGGTTCCACCATCATTATGACACCTGAACTTGATGCTTCCGTCAAGAAATCAATTATTAACCCTTTAGGGCCGTCCGTGCCATATATGGGTCAATTCTAATCAGGAAGATTAGAGCCCAAGGGGACAGAAATGGCACATTTCATAACTTTCAAGTTTTTAAATGAATTCACTTTTTTGTTCAGATTCATGATTCTTGATCCAATAAAATCTATAATTTCAAATGTCAGAATTTTTATTAATATATATTAATAAGTATTAATATGTCCAGGCCCTAGAGGGTTAAACTTCATAATGGGGGAAACCATTCAATACGGAAGATAGCTGATGACTTGAAGCTATCGAAAGTACCGTTGGGAGAGTTATAAAGGATTTCAAGAATACTGGGAAAATTCTACCACCGAAGGAAAATGGCAGATCTCGAATAACTTCTCCTAGACAAGATCGATTGATTAGGAAGATGGTACTGAACGGTAGGTTTCAGACAGCTGCCAGCATTTCTCGTAAACTACATGCCTATCATGACATCAAAGCGTCTCGTAAAACAGTATCAAGACGCCTGAATGAAATTGGTCTGTTTGCGAGATCAACAGCTAAGACACCGTTGATAAACATGAAGAGCAAGAAACTCAGATTAAACTTTGCTCAAGAGCATTTGTTGTAGACAGATGATCAGTGGCGAAATGGATTTTTTTTCTGATGAAAGTAAATTTAATGTATATGGATCTGACGGGAAGAAATTTAT
>NC_136483.1:168862546-168872546 GCF_053919585.1 Euprymna scolopes
CAAAAGAATGGAAAGACCGAGGAGGAAGAGCACCAACTAGACTTTAGCTAGGTGTGTGCGGAGATTACTGGAATTTCTGGGAATATTATTGTTGGTCAATTCCAGAGAATAAACTATCGCTTCCAGCATGCAATGGTAAACGACTATTGTCGTTATTTATTCGTTGCGGACAATAGTCCTGATCGTCTGGGTATTGTTTTACGACGTTAGGCCAACTATTCCTCTGGCCTTTGTCAGGTGGTTAATCGCGACGGGATAGGAACGCCGAATCACCTAACTTCATCCTTATTACTGCCTTACATAGTTGTTGTTGTCTCATCACGTTTTGGCCAACTAATCCTCTGGCCAGCTTTGGGTAAGATTGAAACCGCTATCTTCAGACAATACTCACCGTAGACATTCAACGTCTCCGTGGCGCAGTGGACAGAGACGTGAGCATTGTCTGAATGAAGATAAAAATGTCAGAAAAGAAACAGGTGAATAGAAAACCCTTACAAGCGGCATTTGAACAGATAAAAGAAATCGCTAGTGACATCTGTACAAAACAATGCGATAGAAGGAACTACGAAACTTAAGTATATGTAGACTCTGTGGATAAAGAGACGAAATATTGAATCCCATATGGCAAACTAGTCCCAAAAGAATCCAAAAAAAAAACCCACTACTCTGCGTGTAACACTAAGGGAGGTAATTCAGTATATCTTTAAGTAAGCGTAGGTATCTGAAGCAGATGACTGAAGTATTAGTATTGTTTATAATCTCTAAAATAATACGCGCTGCGTCTGTTCGAGAATTTTATGTATAGTTTTTCTTAAGTTGTTGCTAAGGAAAGTAATTCAGTATAACGTAAGCATCAGTTAACTCTACATTTTCGTATTGATTGTAATGAAAAGACAACTATTGTAAGTTGAGAACCAAAATCCGTAATTTGGCAAAACACAAAAATATGTTCATATTTTTTTGAAATTCCATTTTCAGCCCAAACAAAGCGCAATGCCACTTTGATGTAGGGAGCTACTATCGGGGTTAGTAGTTGCAGGGATACTATGTAGGGAGTCGAGCAGCAAGATGTCTATTAACATTACTCTTGAACTTCTGCATGTCAGTACAGTTGGGAAAGCATGAACCCGGAAGGGAGTTGTAGAGTCTAGCAGCTATGAGGAAGAAACAATTAGAGTAGAAGGCCTTCTTGCATCTAGTGATCTCTACTGTGTAGGGGTGGGATTTTGTTGCTTGTTGAGTTTACGCTTAGACCATTGTATTTTGGGCCAGTGAAGGAGATGTCTTTATAGACTAAGACATTTCTTTATTTTCGATCTAATCCAGATTTCTTCTTGAAGAGCTGGATCTTCCCCACATTAAGATCGTCTTTTTGCCTAATTTTGCCGTCGTTGAGAATTAAATAAATAGGAACACTTAGATTGGATATATACTAGCCAAATATGCGATAGTTGAGAATATGTTTTACTAATATAGATAAGTGGATGTACTACCTTTTTTTTTTTTTTTTTTTTTACTTATAATAGATTCGTAATAGTCTTGAAATGTTTGGTAACAAACGACACTGCATTCTTTTCTTTAAGCTTCGTCAGGATAAAAAGAATACCCCCCCTTTATTCAAGACAAGTCATCACCAACTGCCATTAGTAAGAAGCAAATAAGCGCGAAATATTATATTTCATAACTATACTATTATTTCTATTACTATTATGTCCATTTAGACTTGGAAAATTTTTACATTTGTTCCAATCTAGAGAGACCCTTCTTTGATTAGCTGGATTGATCCCACATTAAAATCAAACTTGTGTCTAAATTCACACTTCCTTAATTTGTCCTTTAGTCCTCACATTCCATGAGCGATTCTTATGACAAAAGGTGAAGAATTGCTGTTTTCTGGTAGAGAGCATGAGTTGTACAGCGGCGCATCTCCGATCTCTGTCGTTGATCTTAGCAACCTATACGTGGCCCCTTTTCTAAGTACGATATTTTCGCTCTAGTTCTCGACGAATAGCACCAATTATGGATATTTGCAATCTTCACGTGGTTGCTTTTTTCTAATGAAAATCGCCCTAGACAAGACATGAAGCCACTTGATGTAAGGAACTAAAAAATTAAAAAATACTTATAAACCAGCCAAAATATGCGACCGAAAAGGGGAGCATACATTTATTAGTACAGATAATTATCTCTGCTATGGCCGGGCAACGCATTTTGTTATTTGTAATAGACTCATAATAGCTTTCAAATATTCTGCAATAAATGACACCTCCTTTTTTTCTAATCTTTGACCAGGATAAAAAAAAATTACAACCTCCCTTATTACTCGACATAAGTCAAGCCATCCCCAACTGCCCCCATCTTGTTGATCGGGTCCGATTTCTTTTCAGTAGGAAGCAAATAAGCGCGAAATTTGATGGTAGAACGTTTACATAGATCCACCCCGTTTTTTTTTTTATTCAACGCAAGCAATATGCACCGGTTTAAGGCTTACGCGAATGTCACCCGATAATTTCTAGAAGGGGTGGGGTCGATTGGCAGAGTATTCGTCTGCCTCTTTTCTGTCCGCATGAAAGCACAGGTGATTCAATCAAAAAAGGCCGATCCATCCAACCGTGCAATTATTAGAGCATATTTAGTCAGTAAAAAGTCAGTCAGACGATGAAAGCGGATAAGGCGGGTAGATTGTGGGGAGTAGCGTTTTGTCGGTGGGGGTCGGGTAGCCAAATCTGCATTTCTTATGAGAGTAGGGTTGTGGAGGAAGTACAGTCTGGGTTTAGTAAGGGAGGAGAATGACGGCCGATGGGCGTGAAAAAAGCAGATGAACGAGGAAATTATTTGTACGTGGGACGTTGAAAAGTAAAAGTTAGCAGCCTAGAGTTATTTCAAAGGCTCTACATGGCGCAAGGCCAAAAAGAGCCAGCGCTTCAGGGAAGAAATATGGCGCTGTGCTATAAAGTCATACTAACTTTCTGAGACGTCTGATTCGTATTTGAAATCTAAATTTAGTAAAGTTATTTACTAAATCCAGTAGACAGCAACAGATTACAAAATTAATTTTCTTAGACAAAATCAATCGTACTAGCAGAATGTGACGTTGCCGTGATGAAAAGTGATACTGGCATAAAGTAACGATCTGAATGTACCAAGTTCGAATCCTGTCGGTTCCATAACGTCGTTTTTATATATGGATGTTTGCAACCTATACGTGGTCCCTCTTCTTAGTACGATATATTCGCCATAGTTCTCGACTGATAGCACCACTTATGGATATTCGCGATCTTCATGTGGTTGCTTTTTTTCTAATGGAAAACGCTCTAGACAAGACATGAAGCCACTTGATGTAAGAACTAAAAAATAGAAAGTACTTCAAGATAAAAAAAATACATAAGGATAAATGTTAGACGGATAGGTTCTGACACAAAACCCCCCAGTAATTCTTCACCTTTTGTCAGAAGCATCGCTCATGGAATGTGAGAACTAAAGGATAAATTAAGGGAAGCGAAAGTTATAAGGTTGCTAAAAAGAAACACATGATCCACTTTCTACGCCTCTTGTAAGAATATGATTTTACTGGACTTTTCGAGAGAGAGAGAGAGAGAGAGAGAGAGAGAGAGAGAGAGAGAGAGAGAGAGAGAGAGCGTCACTTTTTCTAGTAGATTTAAGCAACCGTCACGTGGTTTCTCCTGCAAGTTCATGATTTTGCCAGACTTCTCGACAGATTTTTATTCCAAACGAGTATCGCGGAAATAAGTTTATCGATTTGCACCGCCAGACGAGACTACCGCAACGATCTTGATCTATTAACGACGATCCACACGAGGACCATTATGAATTGACACTAGGAGTGCGTCTTCATCCCTATTCTTCGAGGGTATGCCTTCTGCTTGCTCTCGGTCTGCCAAAACAATAATGTTATGCAATGAAACTTCCCGATGTTCTGAACATAAGCTTTTAAAATTTAGTGGCGGAAAAAGATTTTCATGAATTGTTAATTTTTTAAAAATGTAAATTGCTCCAGGTAAGATGTAATAATGTTCACCTTACGGATAACAACGAACTCCCCCACTTATCGAAAAATCTGGAGAATAGGCCTCTCGGAGTTATGCATACGTCTTGCACACTTGGCAGTCGGACTGATGTATGACCACATTTTTTATATTTGTTGTATTTTTCTTTCTTTTTTCAGCGTATTTTGTTTCCACTAAATGTCGGCTTGTGACTTTCACCGGACTCCACAACACAAGTCATAAAACCATTTGAATGTACAAGTCGGAACGATGAAGTTGTCGCCCTAAAGGAAACAAGACTACAGTTTTATTTTAAATCTTTATTGAAAAAATCAATTCAGGTAACTTGATTATGTAGTAGAACTGACATATATTCTATCTAGCCGCCTTCAACCTTATTACTGCCTCGAAACGGGTCCGGAATTGGGAGCATTCCTTTTTCATAAACACCGAATACTTGTCGGTTTGTGCAATCAAGCTGGTTTTATTGTTGTGGGAGGTCATGTTGATGTTCTCAACATATGACCAAACAAAGTAGTCTAGCGAGTTCAGGTCGGGGGAGGAGGGGAGGCCAGTGAGAGAAGGGTTCACAGTTGTAGCACTCTTTTGCTGCCAAGCCTGGGTCTCTTTCGACTTGTTGGCCGGCACCGAGTCCTGCTGTCACACAGGATCTGCCAGCGGCCACCTGATTGCACCACACTCTTCAACACATCCAGGTACACTTTTGTGTTAACTTTCAAGCCGACTTGGAAGATGTGAGGTGGCATGATGTGGCCCTCACATGAAACCACACCAAAGACCATAACCATGGCCGGAAACTTTGTTTTCATCACCCTGAGCACGCCTCTGTTATTCGGTGGGAATCCAGAGATGCATTTTGATGGTGATGGTAATGCTCCTGTTGTCATAACTTGGCTCCGTAGAGATCATGAGTTGTACAGCGGCGCATCTCCGATCACGTTCCTTGAACATTGTGTCACTTTCAGAGATGATAGAAGGCTTCTATCGCTCTCGGGATTTTCACACAACTAGCCAACTAGTAAGTACGGCACAATCAAGTTGAAACACCGGTTCTTGCAAGATCACCGAAGTTAAGCAACGTTGAGCCTGGCCACTACCAGATGGGTGACCATTTAGGAAGGCTAGGCGCTGTATGTATCTTCTGGGAAGGTTGGGCGTGGGGCCAGCACCCTCACCCCGAAAAGAAGACAACAAGCATCTACAAAGTTGTAGATGACCTATGCCCCTTCAGGGACTCAAGGCTATGGTTGGATGGGAGGGCCATCTAGTAGATAGTCTGCAATACAAAAAAGGAAACTGATTTTCATCAAGTGGAAATGGGATCATGTCGTCTTTTCTAAGGCGACAGTGTTATCGTTCTACTCTGTAATGAGCTAAAAATACCACTTTCAACTTTACCAACACGTTTTAGATGAACATGTTCTGACCCAAAAGATAACAATACTCCCCACTTGGTAGAAACATGACTCATGGAATCCGAGAACTAAAGAAAAAATAAAAGAAGCAGGAGGTGTACTTTCTGCACTTTATTTATAAACTATTTCAATTGCAAAGTAGACCGTTCTTTAATTGCAAATGTTGATCAATATATAATCTACAGGGTGATCCGAACGCAATTCCCTATCCTAAAATTACTATAATTTATTCAAATGCTGTAATGTTTCTCAATTTTTGTGTGTATGTTACTTAATGTGTAGTAATTAAATCTGTGGTTTTGTTTTCTGTTATATGAATTTGGTTTTTAATCTTGAAGTTATTAGTTCCATCCCGCAAATGTTTCTTACGAAATCAGTTGATGCGGTTAATCGTCGACTTGAAAAGATGTTGGCGAATGATGGTGCCTATGTTTAATTTTAAATAAAAATCCATGAAATATATTTTCTTATATTCATTAATTGTTAAAAATATACTTTAAAAATATATTACAATCATCATCCTGTGTATACATAAAAAAAAGTAGATGCATGTATGCGTGTGTGTCTGTGTGAAAATATTTAACCGATAAACTTTTAAACTACTGCTCAAATAATACAGATATTTACAGGAAATAGTAATCATACACCGGGGATGGTTTATAACGAGTAAAATCTTTGTTTGGATGGATGAATAACGCGTACAAAAATATATCAGCAAGTTGAAATGAAAAATGTTTGGATTTCAGTTCTAGATGATGGCACCCAGGTCATCATTTGAAAAAAAAAAGTTGAAATCAGTATAAGGTTCACTATCATATTCAATTGAGAATTAGCTCTCTAATAATAAATACGAAATCTACATTAAAATATATTTAAGCGTATTTTATGACCGGGCAATGCCTGGTGTACCCCGCCGCTAGTGGCGTAATAAAATTAAAAAAAAAATTAATTGCAACTTCTCTCCCAATTTTCGCATTTTGTTATTATGGCCTCATGCCTTTATTTCCTTTTAAAATTTATAAGTGGTTTTTCTTCTGATGAGTTAAGGGCGAAATAAATTCACTCACTGATAGAATAATTAAATGAATGATTTTGCGCTACGAAACAGGTACCGTCAAGAATTGTTCATATGAACTTAGTCAAAGGAATAAACGAAAAGATGGACAATATCTTGACATTTTTAATATAGACTTTTGTCATTTATTTGTTACACACACACACACCTATATATATATATATATATATCTATATATATATATATATATATATATATATATATATATATATATATATATACTTCAGAATAATGTTATTTAAAAATCAGCTGGTATGGAAGCCTGTGATTATAACTGGCAGTAATATTCTATAAGTATTATCCCATCTAAATAAGAATTGCTCGATATACAAGATAGAGCAAATCAATTAATTGAAGTGATTCAATGAATTTCGAAAAAACCTTTTTTGAAGTGAAATTTTTGAGTTTCACATCAAAGATTTTTATTATTCTAAGCAAGACAAAGAATACTTTAGAAAATTTTATCTCTTTAACCTATAGGGTTTCGATCCCTACCATCTCTTCAGAAGAGAAAATATTAGCAAATATTTATAAGGTGTGTACCCTATTTGCTAAAGTCAGTGAGACATGGAAAGTCAAACTCAAGATATATATATATATATATATATATATATATATATATATATATATATATATATATATATATATATATATATATATAGTGGGGATACTTTTCAATATGATTCGTCAAAAACATGTGCTAAAGTCACGACGAGAAGTCATCCAGACACTCCATCTCCACCCCAAACGAAGCAGCGTGCGGGGAAACAAGAGGAGGAAAGAAAAAACCCGTTTTGGCGGGAGTGGCGTGCACGAAAAAAAAAAAGAGTTAAAAAAAAATGGAGGTGATCACATCGATAATAAAAATGCGACAGACAGCAGCCAACATGATTCGCTTGATACATTGGACGTTCACTCGACTTACTCCTCATTCCTGGAGCCAAAAAATGGACACAAAAAAACTATGAAAACACCTTAGCTTAGAGCTCAGGATGGGACATATCCTCGAGTGGAAAGGACGCGTTGAATAGCAGCAACGCGACTCATGCGGCGAAATGGCGACTCTTTCAACTGAGCCTTATCCCTGGAGCCTAAAAGGGAATTCATCAGAACTACGAAATTACCTTGGTTCGAGATATGGTTAGGACACAGCCGAACGTCGGTGGTTGACAAACAAGCGAGAAAGAAACACGAGGAAAGACAAATGGATAAGCGAACTTCGAAGGATATCAACTCGCGCGTCGGCGAAATGGGACTGCCTCACATTATAACATCAGAAGATTGAATTTTGTCGGATATCTAATCATTGGTTAAGTAAGTACTATTCAATATCCCCTCTATATTTCACACACACACACACACACACACACACACACACACACACACACACACACACACACACACACACACACACATATATATATATGGTAATATAAAATGGACTTGGTGAACGGCAGCAACATAATATATAAGGACCTGGGGTGTGTAAACTTTTGGTCAGGAAACGTCCTGGGAACGGCAACCAAAGTGGGAATATACGTTTGCCGGCAGGGAACTATCTAATCGTCATTGGGACTTTTCTACTCAACCGATGTTACAAACGATTGTTTGAAGGGAGAACCACTTAATCCCATCTGTAATTCTTTGGAAAATGAACTGGAGACGTACTTCTTTTGTTGGGCTGTCTACAATTTCTTGGTGTTGGTTTTCTGACTGGAATGGCTGCTAATACAAAAGGGCTCGGTTATGAACAATGACACGAAACACAGTTTATTTTTGAATAAAAGAATCTTAATTATTTATTTCACAAAAAATTGCAATATGTAACAAATACAAAAATAACGATAAAACTTATAACGGACTTCACTTGCTTATTGTGCTGGGGAAAAGGAGGGATGGCCCCCCCCTTTTGCGAACAGACAAAATTATATGTGCTTAATCCATGCTGGTCAGTCGAGAAAGAGAATGAGTCAGGCAAAAATGGGGAAGGGCAGACAATCCATTTATTTCGACACAGCAGCCAATTCACTACGCCAGAAAAAACTAGGCGTGGCACAAGAAATAGTGACACACACACACACACACATACACACACACGCGCGCGCACACACACATGTCTAACTGATGAGCCCAAATGAGAGCAAAACGCGAGTCTTGGACTTCCAGTTTGTTGGCTGCCATGGCTCCTGTGGGCTGTGACGTTGTTTTACTTTGGAAAAAATTATATAATCTCTCACATTTTGAAAATTATATACACACGCACATTATATATACAAATATATACAGGGTAACCTAAAAAAATCGGCCCCCAACTATAATTAGTCCCCGTTTCTTATTCCCTATTTTTTGGGCGGGGGTCACACTATATATATATATATATATTATTATAATAGCTTTACTTTATATATCCTTTTTAAGGTAGTTTTTCACTGTATCTGATCGTTTTAATTACAATGATTTTAAAACAATAATGTCTGCTTTTAGAACGTTGAATACAAGATGGGAAAAATTCAAATTCGCACATTTTTCTTATTCAAGCTAGGCCGAAAGCTGGTGAAGCAACTCGCAATATCAACAAAACGTTTGGCCTAAAAGCCACTACTGAACGCTCAGTGAAATGGTGGTTTAAGAAATTTCCTCGCGGCTACGAGAGTCTTGAAGATGTTGACACCGATGAATTAAGAGCCTTAGTCGAAACCAATCCACGCACAACTGTTCAAGAACTTGCTTCTGAATTAGACGTAACGTATACGACGATTTCTAACCACTGGAAAGACTAAAAAAAAGGCTTGATAAATCGGTGCCCAACTAATTGAATGACAACCAAAAGAAACGCCGTTATGAAGTGTCTTTTTTACGAACCAAGAACGACTCGTTTATATATATATATATATATATATATATATATATATATATATATATATATATATATATATAATCTCTCATATCTCTCATATATATATATATATATAAATATATATATATTTATATATATATATATATATTGCCTTGATTGTTTAATGTTTATACCAGAATTGTGCGTTTATTAGTTGTTAATTCCATTCATTGCAATTGTTTTGTGGCTCGGAGGTAAAGGCTTAGCAAATGGAGTCACAGATGTCTTTCTGCCGGGTTTGGTTCTCCGGACCGGCATGAATTGTCACCTTCGACACTGATGATTACATAAGCATCAAACACGAATGTCTGTAGATATAAACGAATTTATATATATATATATATATATATATATATATATATTACGGTAGTAAATGGGATGGATAATATTATAGTAATCGTTAGTGATGGAAATTTGGTAAATTAGATTACTTAAGGAGACGGATCATCAAGAACTTGTTTTAGTCAGCTGAAAAGCAGGTAAATGAAGAGAGTTCCACCGGCGTTCTGTTCTAAGAAATATGCTTTGTCCATGGAATCTGCGTTTAGGTTTAGGCACTGATAAAGAGTGGGGGAAATTATTGATA
>NC_136483.1:168877546-168967546 GCF_053919585.1 Euprymna scolopes
CGCTTTCTAATCTGACTAGTTCCTGATTTATTTTGTTCAGAGAAGCGAACGGGACATTACGTTTCTTTTTAAACACCGGTTGTGTGCCAGGTTTCAACTTAAAATTTGCGGATATTTTTGTACATCTCCCCAGGCCAGGAGTAAATACGTTTGTGAATTCTTTTTTAAAACAAGTTATAAGTTTCTCCGTTTCTGCTGCGGGTAACTATTTTCTTGCAGAAACGAAACTCCTGCATGCTGTCAGAATCGAACAGGTGTCACTATCTTTCAGCACATACAATCTTAGTTTTTTTTGTTTTCCCCCGTAAAGTGACGTTTGTAATTAATTCACCTTCAAAATGAATTTTCGTACTATTAACGGCCGTCGTCGTTCTGTTAGTTTTTAACGTAGTCGGCTTTAGTAATATTTTCCACGTTTTGAGATTTATTATTGAAAGATCAGATCCACTGTCCAATTGGAATTTAATAGCCTTGCCGAAAATGTTAACCGTTACATATTTGCGTAGATTTTCATCTACGACGTCCTTAGTTCTGGTTTGACGTACACGGTTTCTATTCTGAGTTTTCCTATAGTGCGAACTTTTTTGACCGATCTTATTGCATAAATGGCATCCTTTTGTTAAAAATGAACAATCCCTTACCCAATGTATTCTACCACATCTGAAACAACCGCTCGGTGCTTTTAGTTTTTCTGAGTTTCGGTGGTTAGTGTCTGTGTGTATTTCGACGGTTTTTTCTTAGTTACTTTTTTATTTTCAATGTCGTTACTGGTTTCGATTTTAGTTTGTTCCTTGAATCCAATGTCGTCAGTGTTTCGTTTTTTAGAACGCTGTTTTTAAACGTGAGTACATTCGCCAGTATTATGGCTTGCAATAAGCCACAAAGAAAACAGAACAACGGAATAGATTTTAAACAATGTATTACTTGAACAACAACGTAAAAAGATTACAAATGAAAAGAGTATTGAACGTCACCGAGCAGGCGAGGGTCACTCTGGTGTTTAATCCAAACCTGGATCAAAAGGTCTATGGTTTATATAATGGATAGAACAGTCTATTTGGAGGATGATTCCCCCATTACAGAACTGAAGTAACCTAGTATTGTATTCATTACGCAATGGGAAAGCATGTTACATCAGTGGATTAAATAAAGAGCTACGCCCGAAATTCTGTACAGAATCCCAAGTTCAACAAGATACATCTGAAGAAGGTTACATCGCCCGAAACGTTGTGAGAAGAACACTCTAGAACAGTAGTCCAAACGATCGAAATAATCCAAATTATCAATCCTTATCTCAAAATTTAAGAAATATAAGAAAGCTTCTCTATTGAGTTCCAAAATCGGCATCGGCATGGAATATGTAATTAAATTAGAAATAGATTTCCATGTGGTAAGGGATATCTCCACAGAAGATCCTGAATTGCCCTATGTGTGATCTGAGTACGACTTTTTCACAGCACCGCATTTATCTTTGCTCTATATCGCCACCCCTCACAACAGCGCAATTACTATAATTGAGAGTATCTCTGAAAAAATTGACCACATTCTATCTGCTCACCCCTCGACTAGCATTCACTTCAATGTTGACAATAATGAATTGCATGGTTAACCCATTCAAACAAGACAGATGATGAGAGGAGGTTCTGTCATGATTTCTTTATTGGACATAACCTAACAGAAATTGTTCACAATAACCTAACAGAGAGTGTTCGACACTGACAGACAATATGCAAGTCTCATAAACATTTTTCTTACAACGTGACCATAACTGTTCTCTGTCTCCATTAGGATTTCCCGATAACTCGGTTTCTCGTTTACAATAAAGACAAAATGCAATATATTCTCAGATGTAGCTCTTCATCGAACAGTATATCCGATACTATACAGCTGACTGGAATAGCTTCCGAACATTTAAATCAAAGATACACGTTCTCTATTTAAAAAGAACATGTCCTCTATAATATCAGATCTGACTGACTCGTTAACTGTCGATATAGACCGCATCATACCCACAGAAAATTCCAGCAAAAACTTAACAGCCAGCCGTATTTCACCATAAAATGTGCCGCTACCACTGCGCACAGAAACCATTATTTCCATTGCTTTGAACGAAATAAATGTTCTGAAACTTAAGCAGCATTTAGGGCTGCCAGCATCTACTGCAAGCGTGTAATAAAGAACGCGGCAGAGTCATATGTTGAGCCCATTAAGTCTAAAATAGCTGAACCGCGGTTTGATTGCCTACTAGTGTTGGCGAATAACAAACAAGCTTCTGAACTGAAGTGTATCATATATTCCAGCCATTATCAATGAAACAAGACTCCTGGATCATTCATAGGCATTTATGCAGAGGACCCATAATCTATGCTAACATTTCAAAAGCCGGCAATGACCAATATCTTTCTGTTTCTCTCTCTACTGACCTGAAACACGTAGTTCAATGGGAAAAATGTCGCGTGTTAATTTTAATGTATCTAAAATGTGTCTATCTGTTAATCATAAACACTGTGAGTCCCATCTGGCCCTAATTGAAATGAATGGCTCTCATCTTAGGGAAGCATTCTGTTTTGACAAACTTCTGGGACTGACGTTCACTCCTGATTTGCAATGGTACACACCCATTACATATCTTGGCAATAGTTGGATCATTTTAGCGCCCCAGTAGATATCCCACTACTGATCCAATCCTCTACCTGTATAAGAGACAAGTACATCCTAGGATGGAGTACTGCTGCCACATCTGGAAAGGAGGTGTTCAGAGCACCCTCTTCTGCCTTGACATAGTTCAAAATCATCTTCAAAAACTAATAGGTGATGATCTTTTCTCTTCCCTGCAACCTCTTTCACAGGATGTTGAGAGCGTGTCTTTGCTCTATCGTTACTTTCAAAACATGTTCGTCTGAGCTTAAATTGATGGTCTCTCTTAATAATTCATATATAACACTTGTCTAGCTAAAACCACTATTAACTATTCTCCCCACTCTCGATCTGTGCCTAAATCTAAACAAATTTCATGAACAAAGCTTCTATTCTAGAACTGCTCGCCTGTGGAATTCTATTCCGCTGGCCTGCTTTACGGCTGACTACAATATGGTCGTCTTTTTGTTCCATGTAAACAAGTTCATGTTGAGCCAGCCTTTGAAATAATGAAATTATACCCAATTTCCACAAACGATTACTACATTTTTACCACCATACATTCATGGTGACCGCCGCACATTCATTAACCCGTATCCTTGAGTGGCTCTCAGGCCTTTATAAGAGGTGACTTACTTGTTCAAAGAAATGTCATTTGGTACAGGGAGAAATAGAGAGAGAGAGAGAGAGAGAGAGAGAGAGAGAGAGAGAGGGGGATAGAGGAAATTATGTTGTCGTTGTAGCCAAACGAGTTCTTGCTGTAAATATTTTACGGAACCTGGAGGGAATAATTGTTGATCAGTTCGGTTTCTCCCATGATTCTATTTATACTCCTATAAGTTTTTTTTTTGTGTATTGATATTCATACTAAAAACCCTACTTTATTTATTTAAAAAAAAAAATACGACTTTGTTATGTATGGATTGTGGAATTGCATTCAGCTGCAAAATATCTAGCTAATTTGCATATTCTTTTAAACATTCATTTTAATTAATTTCCAATTAGTTTCTTGGGTTTTCTTATGGGATGATCAGCTTTAGTTAACTATTACGTGTAATTATATTCATGCAAATATTCTAAATGATTTATACTTGCGTAATATTTGCGTAAAAAGGTTATAGTAAATACAAACCTCTTTCTATATATATATATATATATATATATATATGTATGTATGCGTATATATCTATATCTATATCTATATATCTATATATATATATATATATATATTCGTTTAAAAAATTTTGCCTAGCCAACTCCTCTCTCAGTTATTGGTCTACAGACATGAAACTTCACATATAGGATATTCGAACCCATGCGAAACTTTATATTTGGGAGAGAGAGAGAGAGAGAGAGAGAGAGAGAGAGAGAGAGAGAGAGAGAGAGAGAGGAGGGGGGAGAGAAATGGCATCAGTAATGAGGTATTTTCTGGAGTTGCTACTACTAAAGCAACCATGTGTCCACGCGTACAAAACGTTTAAACCACCTCTACACCCACCAAAAAACAAGGCGGAATCTACAGTAATTATCTAGTTTGCGTCCCAATCTCTGGCAACTTCGCGTCAGCATTTTCCGCCAGATCATGTAAGTAGACGGAAGATAGCGAAACTAACACTGCCAGTTGATTAATTAAAAACTCCTCCTTTCCCAGAGTGTTTTTTAAAATTATATTTAGAAAGCTATTCTTAACATGGGAAAAGGAGCGAGGTTTAATGTTGACATAATGTGTTAAAAGTCATTTTCGGTTTAAAAGTTTTCTTGATTTAATAAATTTCACACTTTCATTGAAGCTTGTCTTCTGACAGCTGATTGGCTAATCGCTTTGGAATCTTCCGATTGCATACGTAATCTGCCGGAAGATGACCACGCGAAGTAACCGAGACTAGATTCGTAAACCGGATTTACTGTCACTATAAACAGCCAGCCTAGCAATTATTTAAAGGGTTGAAAGAGATTGTGCTCGAGTTAATAACGGCGATTAATTATTTTTCATGCACTAAAATCCTTAATGAAGTTCAAAAGGATTTTATTTAGAACGATAATTGTTCTGTCTGTGGTTAATGGGATGCGAAATGTTCCTCTAATCTTCGTCAAAACAATTATCAAATATGATCGTATCTACCGCTACGATATAAACCGTGGTCTAGTATACGTTATCGATAAAAGTTAGATATATTAATATGTTTATACACTATTTCTTACTATTAGATAAAAGGAACTTTGTTAGTGTGTGTGTGTGTATTTTTTCCTATGAACTCGGAAACGGCTGGGCCGATTTCTTTTTAAATTTCACGCGAAGATACTTGATGTATATGGGAGTGTTCTTACGTTGGTTTTGTATCGCGACGCGTTTGATAAATATCGAAAATTGATAATCGAAAAAAACCAAACAAACAAAAACCGATTAAAGAATGAAAGTCCAATTTTGACGAAAGTTAACACTTTTATATAATCTAACATCACAAGTGCACTATTATCCTCATCTTTCTTAGATGTTCTTTCACTTCTGCTTGGTCAGGTGGCAATCGCGACAGGATAGGAACTCCGAATATTCTAACTGCATTTCTATAGTTGTCGCCGTCTCACTGGCCGGCTTTGCGTAGGATTGAAACCGCTATCTTAAGACAAGTGTCACCTGGAACCGTAGAGATTCAACGTCTCTATCCACTGCGCCACGGGCTCCGAAGGGCGATCAAGATTGAATTTTTTGCTCTTATAAATCCACGTTTATTTATTATCTGATCTTCCATGGTCGGGTCTGTGTCGAATGGTATATATATATTATTTTAATTAGAATTATTGAGATTAATATTATTTATTAATGTTGTTTTATTGCGGACTATTATCCACATCTTTTTTTAGATATTGTTTCCCGACGTTTCAGCCAATTAGTCCTCTGACTTTCGTCAGGTGGTAACCGCCACGGGATAGGAACTCCGAATATCCTCACTGCATTCTCAACAATTACTACCATCCATAGTTGTCGTCTCACCACGTTTTGGCCAAGTAAGCCTCTGGCTGGCTTTGGGTAGGATTGAAACCGCTGTCTTCAGACAATTCCCACCTGGAACCGTAGAGGTTCAACGTCTGTATCCACTGCGCCAAGAAACAACAACTAATAAAGATGAGGATAATAGTTCACAATAAATTAATAAATAATACTCATCTCAATAATGAATTAAAATTAAAATATATATATCACAAGTGCATTTGAGAAGTTTTAGCACCGCACAAGCAGAAATGTCTAACTTATAAAATCAACTGTTGGTAATTTTATAAGACGTGGGCATGTTCAAAATGAACATTCCTTTATAGAGTACAATTGAACAACGATACTTGACCTTTGTACATTGTACTTTAATTCAATTGATTATGTAAAAATAATTTCATAAAACCAACAGTTGGTTCTTTGATAAAATAGGGGCGCGTTCGAAACTAATGTTTCTGTTGAAAGCACAAATGAACCATAATACTTGACTTTTGCAGTTTAAACTTGAAGTGAAGCTATTATTTACAGATAACTTTATAAAAGCAACAGAAGATTCTTTACAGTGCAATGTAGACTATAATGTATTGTGGATTAAGTCACTGAGGGGAGCACTGCGATGGTTGTGGTCACTAACTAGAGCATGCAATCAATTGATTTGTTGGAAAATGGACGATTTAATCGATTTCGATCGCACTAAAAGTAGCGGGGTGGAACATTTTTGATCCTCATTCAATCCCCGGCTACGTCGGGTCTTTCTGATAGTTGTATTATATATTATATGTTTAAACGTTAATAATTTCCATCGATAGAAAGTTAAATATGTTTTTTATGTCTGTATGCACAAGATTCACCCTAAAACTAATCGACCTATCGTTATGAACTGTGAAACATATATGCTAGGCGTAAGGGGGAAAATGGAGGCTATATTTAGTTTAAATCCTCCATGAAAACTCAAATTCTTGTGATTTAGTTCAAATTTTATAATAGATAGTCAGAAATCATAATTATTAGTTAATAAATATTCAAAATTTCATTTAGTTTGGCGTACTTTAAGTAATTTAGGGCGAATAATATTGGCAAAACTTAATTTGAAGATAACAATATTTCAGATTTACGCTGAATTCGATTCATAGTAATTAGATGCCAAGGCGAGTAGACAGTAGAGATTGTGTCTACTTTCAGCAGCCACGTAAGAATCGCTTCCTTTATTTTATCGTTTAGTCCTCACATTCCAGGAGCGATGTTTCTGACAAAGAGAGAAAAATTGCTGTTTTTTTTGGTCAGAATCTATCCCATCTAACATTTATTGTTAGCAAGATTTTGACTTTGAAGTAGTATTTTTTATCTCCTTACATACAATGGCTTCATGTCTTGTCTGGAGCGGCCCTGTCGATGGGGCATTAGAATACGCCGACTGCCCCCCTGCAGAGGGTAAAAGTCCCTCAATGGGGGTCCTGGATATGACCTTAAACTATATCCAATGATAAGGCCCCAGCTTGTGGGCTTTAGGGAGTGTGGAGCCACCCTTTAATTGCCATTGCTCCCAGGTCCACTCTGACCCAGAGTGGTAGTACATGTTAGGGTTCCAACTATGGGTTAAATAGAAACCAACCTGAAAACAACAAATATATTCTATTAAAAAATTTTTTTCTTCAAAATCTTTGGATTCGGCATTAAATAACCCGAAAAGGGTTGATATGCCGTAAAACAACCAACCAACCAACCCTTGTCTGGAGTGATTTCCATTTCAAAAAATTAAAAAGATTTTCTGAATTTCAACTTTAACTTAGAATGCATTAAGCTCAATTTTTATATTCTAGACAAATTTTTCTGGAAGCAAAATTATATTTGTGTCCTGTTCTTTTGCGCGAGAACTAATAGTTTTTTTGTTTTTTCTTTAATAATTCAGTAATATCCAGGTAATTTCGACTGAATAATTTGAAAGCTACCATTTTAAGATATTGAATTGACAAAAAAAACTCAGTTGGAAATATTGTTTTTTATCTGAAAACTCCATTTATCGACTACAAAATCTCGTCTCAATTGTATAGAAGCGCCGAATTTTCTTACAAGAATTGTAAGGTGGGGCTTGTATCCTGATAGACAGATGAAGATATACTATGGGTAAAATATCACGTGGCGGGCACTAGACGGAAAAAGACCAAGTGTTTCAACTCGTAAGTTTATATGATACGCTGGGGTATGAAATATCCTTTTCATTAGTCTATTACGTTAAGTTTTGAGATAATACTTTCGACAGTCGCTAATATTAAAATTGTAAATAGCATTTTGATCGCAAAAAGGCGTCTTAAATTGGCACGTCTTAGGAATATACATTTGTGTTTTGTTTTGCTTCTTGTCAAACGACGCAGAAAGGAAACGGAAGTTGCGGCGTGGTGATGGGAGGTGGTGATGATAAAAGATGGCGGCTAAACAAAGAGTTTATAATTGGAAATGACGAGAACCTTGCAAATTTATTAAATGGATTTAGACTGGGTGTTTACACAATTCTACAAAGCTTTGAAGGTATTCACCACTGATATTTGATCCTTTCGAAAACATTTGACACACACGCATATACCTACTACACCTCCTCTTCACACACACACACAGACACGCACACACACACACGTGTATATATATGGTGCATGTGTGTAGGTCTATCAATCAAGAGATATAGAGTTTGCAACTGAATAAATAACAAACAGAAGGAAGAGAGTCAACAAGAGAGATGAGAGTAAGTATGATAATATTACCATAGAATATACTTCGTTAAAATATACGCATACACAGCGATACACACACACATACACATATGTGTGTTTATGTGCATGTGTTTTCCATATATATATACATACATAAAAACATATACATGCATATATATAGTAAGTTATGAATATATATATATATATATATATATATATATATATATATATATATATATATAGGAATTAAGATATACAGTGGCTTCCACGTTTCATCCCCGCATGAAATTCGTTTTACCATGTGTTTTACGTATAACGTGGTGTTAAGTTTAGCTGGCTAAGTAATGTGAAATTACTGAGGGAACAAATCTACCACTCCCTGAATAATTGTGGACACCTCCTAGAGAAACAGTAGGGATGTCAGAAAGAAAAAAAGGAACACATGATCTGCTATACATAGATAAAAAAATCCTAAAGCAGGTAAAAAGAAGAAAAAAGAATTTAGCCATGGTATGGATTGACTACAAAAAGGCGCACGACAGAATCCTTCAGACATGGATAAATGTATAAAATACCAAGCACGATCATCAACGTTATTGAAAATGCAATGAGAACATGGCGAATGGAACTGACAGCTGATGGACAACACATAGCAGACATTAACATACAAAGAGGCATCTGTCAAAGTGATTCCCTATCGCCATTACTGTTCATCATAGCCATGATGCCTCTGAACAATATACTGAAAGGTGCCAAACCAGATATAAGATCTTTAACACGGAGGAAAAAAATTAGCCAACTGATGTACATGTACGATTTGAAACTTTTCGCAAGGACCGAAAATGAACTCGATACATTAATAAACACCACCAGGATCTTCAGCCAGGACACCCAAATGGAGTTTGATATGAAAAAGTGCGCACTACTAGTGATAAGAAAGGGGACACTAGAGACGACAGAAGGCATGGAACTACCCACCCAAACAGAGATTAATGCACTAGGAAACAAGACGCATATAAATACCTGGGAGTTCTGGAAGCAGACGCCATCAAAACAACAGAAATGGAAGAGAGAATTGGAAAGGAATACCCCAGGAGGACAAGAAAACTTCTAGAAACTAAATTATATAGCAGAAACCTAATAAAATGTATAAATACATGGGAAGTTCACTAGTAAGATACTCTGGACCGTTCATGGTGTGGGTCGATCAGAAAACCAGGAGACTCATGACCATGAACAAAGCATTACACCCGAAGGACAATGTTGACCGACTCCATGTGAAAACGAAAGACATCGGGAGGGACTGGTCTGTATAGAAGACTGTATGAATGACACCAAAAAAAGAAGTAGAAAAATACATATGGTAAAACACTGAAAGAATAATCATAGCAGCGAGAGACACGGAAAAAATCAATAAAACAGAAAACAGAGAGACAAAGGATAAAACAAGAAAAGAAAAATGGTAAAAGAAACAACTACACGGAAGTTTCATTAGGATGATAAAAGATGAGATTAAAAAAACACTTGGACATTGATGTGAAAAGGACACGTAAACCGAGAAACTGAATCCCTAATAACTGCAGCACAAAATAACTCGATAAGAACCAACCACATCAAAGCAAATATCGACAAAACACAATAAGACAGCAAACGCAGACACTGTGGACAAAGAGACGAAACGATAAACCATATAATAAGTGAATGTAGCAAACTAGCCTAAAAGGAATACAAGAACAGGCACGACCAAGTGGGAATTGTGCAAAAAACTGCATCTCGAACGCACAAATGTTTTTAGCAAAATAATTGGTGCTTCTATATTATTTGGACAAGATTTTGTAGTCGATAAATGGAGTTTTTATATCAAAACAATAGTTTCAACTGATTTTTTTTTCAATTCTAATAAATTACAATGGTAGCTTCCAAATTATGCAGTTGAAATTACCTGGATATTACTGAATTATTTAAAAAAAAATTTAATCGTGTTAGCAGGTGTAAAATTACCGCCATCTTTGTTAAATTTAAACGGAAAATTACCTCCCTGTGTAACTCTCCTGTGTTTCACGATCATTTTCATCAAATTCTATTTTTCATTTTCTTTAATAAAATTTTTTTCTACTTTATCGATTTTCGTAATTTTTGGATATAATCATCTTAACAATACGAGGAATACGTAAATACAATTGTTTGCATGCGAAATTCAGTTTTACGATTTCCGAAAATCTCGTCCCAATTCTGTAGAAGCGACAAATATTTTACTGAAACTGCATAGATTAAGGAAAAATCATAACAACTTTTGTTTCTTTTTTCATGAAAGTCACCACTTATCAAGGCCCGGAAGCTATTCGGAGATAAGGGTTATTGCGTGTACAGTAATAAATGGGATATTATACGAATTTTGTGGTTGTTTGTCGTTTTTATATACAAACAACCACAAAATTCGCGCAAAAGCCTGAAGAGTCCTAGAGTGGATGAAACGCGGAATATTCAGTGTAGCTTAATCGCCATATATATTTTATAACTTACTAATTAGCTCTACCTACGTATTGAGCACTTTTGAAGTAAATACTTAAAGGTTACGCATAAATTTATACTTTCGTATAATAATTTTATGTGAGTAAATTAAGTTATATATATATATATATATATATATATATATATATATATATATACCTTTTAGTTTTTATACACACACACATATATATAATACATATATATATACATATATACATATGTATATATATATATGTATATAAAAGAAAAGATATATACATATATATTCTGTATATATATATCCTGTATATATATATATATATATATATATATATATATATATATATATATTATATGTCTTTTTTTAATTTTTCAAAACATGAAATATTAGTATTATTGTTTGCTATTCTACTTCATAGTTAGGTTATAAAAGTACCAAAGTAAATTCAGTTGGGAAATTAGTTTTCTATTTAAATTACTATCATTACTAATACCAGTAATCCAAAAGAATTGTGAAATAAGATCATAATTAAATAATAATAATAATAATAATAATAATAATATATATATATATATATATATATATATATAGATAGATAGATAGATAGATATGCGTGGAAAAGAATAAAGATCGATATAATTTAATCGATAGCGATAAATAATCCTGTAATAAAAGAAAAGTAAATGAAAATCTGACATGCATGACTGAACGTTTCGCAACGGAGTATTCGTTTCGATTTAGTGATTGCCCCTTCCCATGATATTTCCTCGGAAGTGAACCCACCCAGTGAAGCCAGAGCCGGGGTCGGCTAGCGTGCATATATGACTGAACCCTTTTTCAGCCAGTCGTGCTAGTTTCGATCAAATAAGGTGAACCAACAAGTGCGACGTAAGCGCATACGCAGGCGTACATATGCACACACACACACACACACACACACACACACACACACACACACACACACACACACACACACACACACACACACACACACACACACACACACACACGTTCACACACGCTCACGCATACTCATGCATAGATATACATTCCATGCACATAGACAAGCATATATACACACACCAACACGTGCACGAACGAACAGACGCCCACACGCATACATAAACACGCACACATTCACACATACGCACACACACGCATACATACCCGCACAAACACGCATACACACATAGACACACATACACACATACACACGTATATGATTGTGCAAAGTGAAGTCATCGAACACGATGTATTTCTGCCGGTTAAAGAGTATAAAAGCATAAAAAGGATATTTCCTATAAAATAATGATGATAGTAATAAAAAAGAGTTAGGGGAGAAGGAGGAGTAGGGATATAAGATAGAAGAGAGGGAGGAAGTAGTAGTAGGAGGAGGTAGAAAAGAAGCAAAAGATTCATGTGATGTTTTAAAAAGTTTACGCTAGATTAGTTGGCGGGCTTTTTGCTCTCCGTCCAACCATGCACATCGCTCTCTTCCGAACATACAAAGGAATCATAACCCATCCCCGCTCTATCCCCACCCCCCTCAACGACCGTTGCAGAGCCGCGACAAAATTGGATCATGGCGCGCCGGCGACGACGTCGACAGCCATCAAAATCAGTTCACGTCAATTCAACTGGAAAAATTATTTGCTTGTTTGCCGTTTGACGCGCTTTTTTTTTTATCTTATTTTTTGCAGGACAGGGTCGGGGTTAGGTTTAGTTTTGTTTGTTGGTTCAGTTCTCTGTAATTCTTCACAATTTACGATTATTTTTGCATAAAGCAAATGGCCCAAAAGTATGTCCGACCAACAAAACACAACTGACGCTCTTTTAACATAGACACTGAAACGTGGGCGTAATTGGCCTTATAGATTCTGTCGTTTAAGTATGGGATCCTTTCTGTGAGTTCAAATCCGATCGGATTTGCGTAGTAATAATGTCGAGGTAAGTTGTGAAGTCGTAAATTAGCAACTTGTTTTCAATAAATCGTATACAAAAACTCGTTTACAATCGTATGGTTTCCCCGATTTTTTTCTCGTCAGAATTCTTTCTAGAAAAGTCGTCGTGAACTTACGAGAGCGACGACGATAAAGTTGTCAGCATCCTAAGTGAAAGTGAGTTTTGTGGAACGAATTGGATTCGAACCTAGGACACCCAGGTCGTCACTCCATGTCATTAACTACTTAATCACTGTCATCTACCACCCGTTCCAGATGACGAGATCTGTTTTGTGGCAAGAAAGAATCTTTTGAGTGACATCTCCCTAAATATAACCCCAGTACTATATTTGGTATTTATGTAGATAAAGGATTGCGTCAGAAGTGAGGTAATTTCTTGAGCGATAGAATGATCCAAACTTTTTCGCAGCGACATTAGCGACAGATTTGATGTACATCTTTCATTTCGTGTCTAGGGTGGAAGTCAGGAATTTTCCTTAAATAAATCAGTCGTTTACCCTAAAAAAAGAATACTGCATTAATTTAAGTTCCTATTTATTTGTCTCATGACGAGAGCAAATTTAAACTTGTAGTTACTTTTAAATGTGAGGAAATCTTGCTACCTAAAAAGAGATGATTCCAATATCTGTCCTGATTCCGATATAATTATCAGTTTCATACCAAATTCCCGATTCCGATACAATTACCGCCGATTCATATATATATATATATATATATATATATATATATATATATATATATATATATATATATATATATATAGTGAAATTGCCTGTGTGTGCGTATGTTTGTGCGTGTCTGTCAATTTTCAGTCTACAGATTTGAGATTTTACATAGGGGTTTTGAGATTTGGGAAAATCTTTTAATCGATTTCGATCAGAACTTTTTCTGTTAAGGGGTAAAAGTTCAACAATTTGACCTTTGAAAACTCTACCAAACTCCCTCGCCAATTTTGGGTCTAAACACTTGAAATTTTAGATGTAGGTTACTTGAACATGGGTCAAACTTTTTACTTCGATTTGAGCCAAAAAACAATAAATGTTTAAGGGGTCAAAATTGAGGTCAAAATTAAAAAAAAAACAATTGACCTCTACGATCTCTATCAAATTACTCAGCCAATTTTTGGTCTAAACGTTTGAAATTTTACATACAGTGAGTTCAGGCATAGGGCAAGCTTTTCAATCGGTTTTAACCGAAAATTCGGCTGCCAAGGGGTTAAAGTTAAAAAGATTTGACCTTTGCAGTCTTTAGCAAACTACTCAACTACTTCGTCTAAACATTTGAAATTTTACATAAAGTGTATTCAGACATGCAGCAAACTTTTTTTGGGGGGGGGGGCGAAAATTTGGCTGTCAAGAGGTCAAAATTGAAAGAGTTGACCATTGCAGACTCTACCAAACTCCTCTGCCAATTTTGGGTGTAAACACTTGAAATTTTAGATGTATGTTACTTAGACATGGATCAAATATTTTAACTTGATTTGAGTTCAAAATATAAAATGTTAGGGGGTCAACATTGGGGTCCAATTATAAAAAATTGACCTCTGCGGTCTTAACCAACTTTTCTCTATGGTAGTTAAGGAAGCCTATTATATAGAAAGGCATTAGCGTACATATGCGCACTTTTTAATATATACAAATAAAGTTATCTAGGGTTCGAGCAAACTGCTAGTATATATATACAGTGTCCTTTTTCCGATTACCGTAAAAACATGTTGAATGTGCAGATATTTTCTCAAACGTAAAAACAAACTTGTGGGGGATGATTTATAGATTTTTAGTTTTACTTGTTGTTTAAAATCAATTAATATTTTTATTCTTTTTACTTTACTACTAACAAACAAGATCAAACAACAAAAAAGACAATTGAAAGAATCGTTTTTAGAATCGAATGAAAAAGGCACACATTTTCCCAATTTGTCCGATTCCCGATTCCGATAATCGTCCCAACGTTACTTTACATTGGCCAACAATCAAAAATTTGATTAAAACTCAGATTTATTTGTAAAAAATAGAAATATGTAAAAAGCTACGTGGATACACATATTTGTACTACTACTACTACTACTACTACTACTACTACTACTACTACTACTGTTATTGCTACTATTACTCTTTCTAATCATAAAAAAATGATAAATGCTTATAGCCCCCAAAAGTATTTAACGTAATTAGCTTAATTTAGCTTGAAGAACCTTTGAGATTTTTCATTAAACTGTTTACGTTCAGCATTACTGAATGTCATTAATTTTATTTATCACTTTTTGTTGATAAACAATTTGCTGATATTCAAGTAGATAGGTATTCATCTTACCTCCCTCAGTGGTAAAATGTGACACAAGGGTCGGAAACTGGGAGCGAAGAATCAGCGACCCCACTTACCTGCAAAAAAAAAAAAAAAAAAAAATCCCTGGACACCTGCGTTGTCATTCTCTGGTAGACGCGTTTCAGGCGATTAACAATAAACTATCCCTTTCTAAAAAGGAAAAGGAAAAGCCCGAAAGAGTTTACCTCCTAAAACTGCACAAGACCAATACCATACTGCAACCGACATTTCATAATTTGCCTAGACTCTCATGATTTAGATGCCGATAGAACAAGTCCTGTGGCGAGAAAGGAATTCTAATGAACTTTAGTTTCTTCTAAAAACAGCAATAATGTGTTCATGATGACGTAGCGTGGCACAGTTGGGACGTTCAACAATATTAACACTATGTCCATTTTCGTCGGCAGAATCAAATAACAGGTTTTCTGTAGTCGTGTTGGTGATGTGGCAACCGTAGTTTCCTACTTCCTCTCTGGTAATTGTAATAAAAACATAACAGCATAAAAGAAAACAGTCTCCCAACATTGCTACTCAATTGAAACTAGCTGTTGCAATGAGGCAAAATAATTCGCAACAGTCTTCACGTGACCCAGACTGCACGGAAAACAACTGATTATTGCCAGTAAGCGTATATAAGATAGAATAAACATCAGCTATTGCCACATAGATGGTCATGAAGTGTCAAGGACGATAGAAAGTCTGAGATAGATTAGGGCATCTAGGCTCTCACCGGAAAAGTTAGAAAGTGTTAGAAAATTTGAGGAGGCTTAATCCACTCAAATCTCACAGAATACTAAGTGATTACCCCCCCTAAAAAAACAAAAACAAAAAAAAACAAAAACAACAAAAAAACAATAGTAAACAGCTGTTGCGAGAGCACAGTATTATATGATTTTTTAAAAGATTCATTACACACCGCTTCCAAAGGCCAAAACCATTTGAAGATAAGTGTCAATGAGATTGCTAGTTTGATGCTGCAACAATATTGTGAGATGGTTATATACGATGATCGATATGAACAAATTTGGATTATGTAGTATTGCCTATAATTGAGTTTGAAGACAATTATACTGTAGTCTTCAAGGAAGCAATTCCCTGGAAACGTATTAAATATATGTTAATTTATTGTAAAGTAATTCTATTCATGCACACTAGGTTTGTTTTTAGGTACCCCAAGAAAAAAAAAGTGAATCTATTTGTAGTGATCGTAGGAAGAGTTCTTACAATGAATGTTCTAGACGGGAAATTATAATTTCTAGTTCAGTCAAGCACTTACCATTCAGCGCTCTCTCTCTCTTTCTCTCTCTCTCTCTCTCTCTCTCTCTCTCTCTATATATATATATATATATATATATATATATATGATTAGATATTTTTGGAAAAAGAAATCTAGCAGAGTGCTCAATTAAAAAGAAAATCCGAAAAATAAGAGAATATTTATATTTTGTGTATAGAAAGTTATTAGATGAGATAAGTCATTGGTACCATCGGTTTTAAGCCCGATGATTAGGACCGTTTTAGATATACATGTCAAACTCTCTTCAGCCAATACTCATCTCTACAACTAATGAAATCACTTGGACATGGATACAAAAAGGAAACCTTAACAGAGAAACTGAATTCCTAATAACAGCCGCACAAGATGACGAGATATGAGTATTGGCTGAAGAGAGCTTGATATGGATATCTAAAACGGTCCTAATTATCGGGCTTGAAACCGTCGGTACCAATGACTTATCTCATCTAACAACTTTCTGTACACAAAATACAATATATATATATATATATATATATATATATATACATATATTATTATTATTATTATTATTATTATTATTATTATTATTATTATTATTATTATTATTATATACAACCCCAAAGGTTTTATGCTTTCGTGCAGGAAGTGACGATTGCCAGTAGTCGAATTATTCGAACCCTGCTAGAAAGCTACCTTTGACAGGATCTCGCAAGCATTGATGATATAATGCCTAAGAATGTACAAAATACCAGGCAAGATTATCAATTTAATAGAAAATGCAATGCGAATATGGACACTTGAACTGACAGCTGATGGACAATACACAACTGAGATCAATATACTGTATCTTCCAAGGTGATTCTCTATTACCACTAGTCTTCATCATACCATGATGCCTTTTAACAATGTACCAAGAAAATGCCAAGCGGGATACAAGTTCGCTAATGCAGATAAAGGAATGAACCATCTAATGTATATGGGTGACCTAAAACTGTTTGCAGAAAATCAGAAGAAACTAAAGACTCTAATAAACAAACTAGAATCTTCAGCCATGATATCAGAATGGAAGTCGGTATGGAAAAGTGCGAACTGTTGATCATGAGGAAGGGGAGAAACGGAAGCAACGGAAAGGATGGAATTACCCAACCAAACGGAGATAAGAGCACTAGGTGAACATGATAGCTACAAATATTTGGACGTTCTGGAAGCAGACACCATCAAAGCAATAAAAATGAAAGAAAATTGGAAAAGAATACCTTGGAAGAAAAGGAAAACACCTAGAAACTAAACAATACAGTAGAATCTAACTAAAGGTAGAAACACATGGGCATGGTAACTAGAAAGATACTCTGCACGTTGATACGTTGAACCATAGAAGAAACAAAGCATGACCAGAATACCAGGAAACTCATGACTATGCACAATACACTATATCCAAAGGATGATACTGATCGGCTGTATGTAAAAAGGAAAGGCAGAGGAAGAAAACTGGTTTGTATAGAGAACTGTGTACATAACACCAAAAAATGAATTCGAAAAATACATAATGTAGAACGCCGAAAGAATGATTACCGCAGGAAACACTGAAACACAAAGAAGATAGTGTTGTGGAGACGCCCACTAATTAACATAGGCGGGTGAGTGAGATATATAAAGGTACCATCACCAATACCGGGGGAGTTCGGCAACCGACCGCCAAATAGGCAAGACGCCTATATTGCCTCTAGTAAGACATGCAACACGCCACATGCCAGAATATCTCCAACTGAAGTATATCTGAAGACATGTAATTATGTATATAACATTTCTTCCTAATATATTATTGTTATACATTTACTTTCCGTATTCTTGCTAATTATTTGTGCAGACACAACGGATAGAAAACGAAGGAAGGAGGGATACGACAAGAAAAGAAAAAATGGGAAGAGAAACAGCTACACGGCCGATTCATGAGCATAACAAAAGATGAGATTAATGAAATCACTTGGACATGGCTACAAAAAGGAAACCTTAACAGAGAAACTGAATCTCTAATAACAGCTGCACAAGATGGCGCAATTACCATATCAAAGCAAAGATCGACAAAACACACGTAAACAGCAAATGCAGATTCTGTGGACAAAGAGTCAGAAACAATGCATCATATAAAACGAATGTAGGAAAGTAGCTCAAAAAGTAATATAAAAATAGATACGATTAAGTAAGGACGGTAACACACTAGGAACTATGCAGAGGCAACACACTAGGAATTATGCAGAGGCAACACACTAGGAACTATGCAGAGGCAACACACTAGGAACTATGCAGAGGCAACACACTAGGAACTATGCAGAGGCAACACACTAGGAACTATGCAGAGGCAACACACTAGGAATTATGCAGAGGCAACACACTAGGAACTATGCAGAGGCAACACACTAGGAACTATGCAGAGGCAACACACTAGGAACTATGCAGAAAACTACATCTTATACACCAAGACAAATGGTACCTACACAAACTGACAGCAATACTTGAAAATGAAAGTCACAAAATTCTATGGGACATGGATATACAAAAGGATAAACTCATCCAAGCAAGAAGACCATATGTCATAATTTTAAAGAAGGTAAAACTTTGCCAGATTGTAGATTTTGCCGTTCCAACTGGCACAGAGTGAAGATAAAGGAGGCAGAGAAGCGAAGAGAATACATAGAGCTCAAAGGAATATGGGAGATAAAGGAAGCCAAGATAACACAACTTATTGTAGATGCACTAGGAACAATACCGAAAAACTTTGAAAAGAGAATGGGAGATATTAGAATCAGGGGGATAGCTGAAAAGATAAAACAGATAACAATAATGAAAAGGGGAGAAATATAAAGGAAAATCCTTGAATGCGAAAACTAACACACATGAACGAAAGGCGCAAGCCGGACATATAAAAACTGCTAAAGATGTGAAGCACAAAGAGACATCACACGGAATCATGAAAACTGAAACTGCATAATTGTAACTTAAACCTACTATGCTCACCCTTGCGTCTCCTCTTTTTGTGTATGTTACCATAAAATGGCACCACACAAAATAAGTGAGGAAGATCAAAGCGGATGTGAAAACCAATCTGAAAGCACTAGCCAGACCTCCACTGGTTGAGTGCAAAGTGGACTGGAACCTTGGGGAGGCTTATTGTCACCCGAATTCCAGTGAAGACCAATGGTCGCTGACAATCAGTAATCAATGGTAAGCGGTTGTTGCGATAACGTCTGTGTCCAAAACTTAAATGTAGATTCCATGAACAAAGCTTCTTCCTTAGAACTGCACGCCCGTGGAACTCTTTCTTTTCCGATTGCCTGGTTTCCCGCTGACTACTATCTGATTGTCTTCAAGTCTAACGTAAACAAGTTCTTGATGAACCGTCCCCCTAAGTAATCCAATTAACAAACTTCCTACTACTTATGTTTACTACGCTATAATACAACCGACTCATGTATACCCATTAACCCTTATCCTCGAGTGGCCTCCGGGCTTTGATAAGTAGTGATTCCTGTGTAAAATAAATAAAGGTTCTCGGAAGAGGTGGAGAGTACTGGAAAATTGGGGAGACTTGTTGTCACTCAGACTCCAGAGAATGCCACAAGTTGTACTCAAAGAGAAATCTTTGGTGATGGCCTGTGTCTGTGTGGCTACTTCAAGTGAGTAAATACCACCACCAACAACAACACCAATAATAATAATAATAATAATAATAATAATAATAATAATAATAATAATAATAATAATTTTATTTCAGTTTCTTTTTATCAGAATTATTTGCAAGGCTATAAAGCCGGTCTTCGAACAAATAAATAAATACATGAATAGCTAAACAAATTAGGATGTTGCGGATCAAATTAGATTGAAAACATATTAATAAACAAAAAGCAAAGCACAAGACATCATTAATGTCAATCATAAAAAAAAAAAAAACAATGCACAAAATTCCGAAATTTTAACAGTGAAAGAAAGAACAAAAACAAAAAACAAAAAAATAGGATGATTGTTGCTAAAACCTCTAACATTGTTATTGATAAGGCTGACCGAGTGCTTATGGGTGTGTCGCACTAAAAGGCCAGGCTGATGACGCCACAAGTCGAAAGCTCTTAGAAAAAACGAACCAACCGTCAGGAACTCAACCATTAACTGGAATCCATCATACGGACACAGCCATTCCTTTTCGTAACGTACGCATGCATGTTTGTATGTGTGCATGTATATATCCCAATGATGGAATATATATATAATATATATATATATATATATATATATATATATATATATATATATATATATATATATATATGTGTGTGTGTGTGTGTGTGTGTGTGTATATATATATAAACATATTTATATATATATATATATATATATATATATATATATATGTTTATATTAAATATATTTGCATATATTATTTAAATATATTTATATATACGTTTAAACTCGTGGGCTTAAAATGCCTGATAATTTCCTATAGATTCAAACGCTTAGCTTTGTGTCGCTTAATTGACACAAATATATTTTCATAAATTGTCATATATATATATATATATATATATAAATATATATATATATATTGCGCTTGCAAGACTTTATTTCGTATATATGCATACAAAACACACACACACACACACACACACACACACACACATATATATATATATAAATGTCTATATATCTAATGTATATACATATATATAAATATATATATATATATATAAATATATATATAAACATATATATATATATATATATTTATTTATATATATTGACAATTCCATATACGTACCAGTATATATATTTGTATATATACAAAGCAGTCTTACAAGCACTCACACACGAATGCTTTCATCCGTTAAAGCGCACGCGCACACACACGCACACACACACGCGCGCACGCGCGTGTGTGTGTGCGTCTAGCTCTAGTGGATTGTAATGTATCTGAAGCATGCACGATTAGCCAAAAGACAGTTTTTTCCCATTTTCTGTTCTGTGTTGGATAGAGCGGAAACTTGAACGGTCCGAGTGTTTGCTGGTCGGTAGTGCGAGGAACTGCCCAGCTCGAATAGCAAAATTGATAATTTTCAAAACAGAAAAAGGAAAAAAAAAACAACAACAAAAAAAAGAACAAAACAAACACAAAGCAAAAAAAAAAAATAATAATAATAAAAACAACTAAACAATTGTTTAAAAGATTTAAACAATAGTGAGAAAAAAAAGAAAAATTGCTTTTAAACAGAAAAACAAAGCGGGTATTTTTAAGGTACGTCCATTCGATCAGTGCGTTGAAAAGTTCGAATGCAAAGCCCCATAAATCCAAATTCGTTTGAATTGAGAATTTAACCAATTAAAAAGACGAATCTGTTAAATGAAGACTTTGACTAAAATCTTATTTAAATTGAAAGCAATACAAAATTATGCCGGCATCATACTATGTGAAACATCAGATTGAGTTGTGTCTGCGTGTTTAAATGCTACGTTTTATAATTCTTATTTAGTAATTTTTAAAGTTTTGCATGCAAACTCTTCAAATATAGAATTTACTGCCACGAAATATTTTCGATTTATTTGTTATTAAATTAAAAAAAAAAAAATTCAACTATGTTGTCATCTTTCCTCTGTATTAGTTCTTATTCGAACTACTATTCTCATTTTAAGTGCTATATTAACAATGTCCCAACTGAGGTAACCTCCGATTTTCTTCACTAGTTTCGTAATTTTGCAAATGGCGGTTACCACATATAGCATTAGTGGGACACTTCTATTTCAAATGGAAACGCGACGAATTGGCGGAGGCCCGCTTACAGAGCTGTTTGAACACATCTAACAATAATATTCCAAACTAAAGTGTTGCATAAAGACCAACGGACGAAACCATATATATAAATGCTTTGACGCATTTAAAATAAGATTATAAAAATATCCGTCGGGTCACCCAATGAGCTTGGTTTTAAGTGTTTGAATCAGCAAACGTGTATTTGAAAGGCCAGTTAAATTAAAAAAGATTAAAAATTCCAAAATTCAAAATAAAAAAAAATTAATCATTTTCTGTTCGCTGTATACCCCCATCTATCTGCCTCTCTTGCTTTTCATCTCTCTAACGGCATCTTTCTTTTTGTACCTAGCTATGAATTGACTAGCATTAATATTAGTTTACTTGTATCACTATGAGGGCAGAGTAAGACACAAGGTCAGTTTTTATATGGGGAAAAGCCAATTTCCCAAAAAGGAGCACTCTGGATAGGCACAAAAGTAAAAAATGTATCAGTCAAGAAGGATTTCTCCTCTATAGTATCAAAACAGCCAAAACACCAACGACTAGCATTAATATTGTCGTAAGATTTCATATCGTTATAATTGATTATTCAAATCCTCTGGAAACACTCCTGCATTACATTTATTTTGGTGCGTTTCACTAAACTGTCGCCAGGCGGCGTTTCTCTTCAAATCCAAATTGTTTACTAATTTAAAAATCAGAACTCTAATATATTGTTGATACGTCAACAGATGCCACAAAAAATTAAAACTATATTTTGTTACAGTGGCAATTTTACTTTAATTTAAAATAAAGTTTTGAAAAAAATCTAATGTTGTTTTAACTCGAAAAATATTTCATTTAAATTATTAAACTTGGAAAAATCGAATTTTAATTTAATTCAAAAAATGTTTGGAAGAAAAACATCAAATGTTGTTTTAATAAAAAAAATAAAACTCATTTATTTTATCACCCTCAAATATGAGGTGACTTAGAATGACCTATGTCTCATCATTTGTTAATTCTTTCATCTCGAGCTGTGAGACCGTTAGAATATCGTATTGAAAAAAGAGTGGTCACGCTAAAGATCAACAAGAGGTCAAATCTACACATTCAGCGTGTAGTCAAAATGTCGCCTTCATTTAGCTCTCTGATTTTGAAATTCATTTGGAAAAACATTTCTTCGACGCTACAACTACATGCACTTCATGCTTACAAAAGTAAAGACGAACATTTGAAAGAGGAAAAAAACGCATTGTTCCGTCAAGCATCCGAAGAAATAATTCTTATTTCTATGGAACAATAATATGAATGATGCTATATAAAGAGACTGGTGTTGTATTTTAACGTTTTGTTGAATATTTACTGAAATATTTGTAGTAATAAAATAGTTGATTTACAAGAGTTAAACAAATATTTTCTTGTTAGATTATACACACGGTAATTTCTTGAATTGTTGTAAAATTATTTCCTATTATTGACTGAAACAAAGGCATAAAAACGGAGGAGTAAAACTATTTTGGGGCGAGTAAATTTTCCCTCACACTCGACCGGCGGTCGAGTGATTTTTTTATAATCTCAAAGGCTATATTTTTTTTTATAACTTACTATATATATATATATATATATATATATATATATATATATATATATATATATATATATATATATATATATACGTGTAGTTGTCTGGACAAATCTAACTGTCCTCGCAAACAGAATTATCTAACAACTTGAAGTAATCCTACCACCAACAAATTCTATATAGGTCAAACAAGTAATACTTTCAAACAAAGATATACTAGTCATAAAAGTTCCTTCATGAATACAAATTATAGCGATAAGACATCATTATCTTCATATTACAGGGAACTAGCAAGAAAAAGGCTTGAGGTTCCGTTTTCTCACATTATACATCATAACCCTACGTCACTTTATAATATTTCTACTATGAAATCTAGTTTAGTTGATTTGACATACCGATATAGTAACGCTTCTATTGATCACGGTGACTTTGTTTGGAAGAAAACACATTTTAAAACCAGGAAAGTATTAAAATCAAATTCTGAATATTTATATGTGTAAATCAGACAAAGGAACATGACTTTTGATCATAAATCGTCCAGACTAGGTTGATAAAATGTTATTAATTCTGAATGATGGATCTAAATTCCGTAAACTTGCAAAAATGAAATCAAAATGCAAAAACGTCTTCTTGCATTATATAAAAAGAATATCTTTTTCCAAGGACGTATATCACAGGATTAGACCCTCATTACGTCCCAGATTTTACGGTCTACCTTAAATACACAAGCAAGGTATCCCACTGAGACCTATTTAATCTATGATAGGCTCTGCCCAACATTATTTGGCTCAGTGGCTTTTAGAAATTTTGCAACTTATGCGTGAGTTATATACTACGCACTGTATACCTGATTCTTTTCGTTTTGTTGAGTATTTGTGTGGGTTAGATTCGAGTTCTGAAACATCTTTTATGTGTTCTATTGAGGTCTCTAGTCTTTTTACTAATGTACCATTGGATGAGACTATACGTATTTGTACCGACGCACTCTATAGTGGTCGGCTGACCTCTCCCCAGTTTTCGAAGGAGATATTTACAGAACTCGTATTAAGGTGTACTAAATCAGTGTATTTCAGCTTCGCTGATATTATGTACATTCAGGCTGACGGGGTCCCAATAGGGAAGCCATTGGTCCGAACTCTAACTGATATTTTCGTCAATTATTATGGATTTGTTCTTTTCAGTTCAGGAACTAAACCCACTACGTAAGTTAGATATGTTGACGATACATTTGCTATATTTTCATCTCAAAATGAAGCGTCAGCATTTTTGAATAAGTTGAATTCCCTTCATGGGGCTCTACAGTTCACTATGGAATGTGAGAAAGACAACACTCTTCCCTTCTTAGATATTCTTGTAGAACGTTCAAGAGGTGGCTTTCTCGCTACCATTTACAGGAAGCCGACTTTTACTGGCCTGTATGTGAACTGGTCTTCTTTGGTATTTAAATCGCGAAAAATCGGCTTAATTAATACGTTGATACATAGAGCCCCTATGATTTGCTCATCTATTAAACTGGACGCTGAATTGGATAAGATCAGGGATATTTTCATTAGTAATGGTTACCCTGAAGACCTTATTAATGATTGTATAAGCAAAAAGGTTGCTGATTTTAAATCCCCTAAAATATTTGGCCCTTTAAAATGCCGTTTACTTAAAATTGCCATGGATGAGGGATAATGGTATAAAATTGAGTAAACTAATCTGTTTCCTTGCGTTTGGAATATACTACTAGACCTGCTTTTTCTTCTTTTTGCAAAGATTGTTTGCCTTACATCCAAAATAGTAACATTATTTATCAATTTAAATGCCAGTATAGTGCTGGTTATGTCGGGCGGACTTCCTTGTATTTGCAAACTCGTATAAACCAGCACGTTTCATCCAAGATCATACAAGGTAGAGTGGAATCTGTGAGTTTCCTTTCCTTTAAAGCGTTTGACTCTGCTATTGCAAAGTGTTTACAGAGCTGGTTCTTTGGGATAATAGGGGCGCCCGAAACCTCCCTTTTAAAACGAAAAAAGCTGTTGTGTTTTTAATATTTTTTTTTTAAAGTTTGAAACACAAGTAGTGGCTAGTTAACTTAGAAAAACAAGGGCGCATAGCGGAATTCTTCAGGGTTTAAATATATTGTAAGGTTTTTATGGTGGTCGAAAAACGTTTTTCAGTCGCCATATTACTTCCTATTTACTTGCCTCCAAAAGGTCAGTTTTTAATGCAGAGAAGCATTTATTACTAAAAATGAAATGGTGAAATATTAAGTTAAGCTAAAAGTAAAAAAAAACAAACAAAAAAAAACAATTCCAAGAATTAAGAAAAGAAAATTCAAAGAAATTTCGAACATTTATTACTATAAACATAACGAGGAAGTGAAACAACGAACAAGTGAAAATAAAAAAATAAATAATTGCAACCAAAGGCAAGATAAGTCCACATAAAAATGAAAATATTAAAGTTCAAATGTTCGTTTGCATAAAGCAGTTCACGGATTTTTTTTTTTTTTTTAAATAAAAAAATATTTTTGTAAATAAAATAATTCGGGGAGCTTAATAGCCATCAAACTATCAATAATGTTAGAAGCACCGGTGTCACATTTCACGTGACCTAACTGTTCAGATTTTTCAGAACGAGGCTAGTCTGCTGGACCTACTTATCTCAGCTACACCCAACTTTCTTATATGTGGGTCGTGGAATTGCATTCATCTGCAAAAGATCTAGCCAATTTTCATATTCTTTTAAACATTCATTTTAATTAATTCCCTTTAGTTTTTTCGGTTTTCTTATGAAATGATCATATTTAGTTAATTATTACGTGTAATTATATTAATGCAGATATTCTAAATGATTTATACTTGCGTAATAGTTGCATAAAAGGATTATAGTTAACACAAACCTCCATCTCTCTCTATATATATTTATGTATGCGTGTATATATTTGTTTAAAAAAATTTGCCTACTAAACTCCTCCGCCAGTTTTTGGTCTACAGACATGAAACTTAACATATAGGGTATTCGAGCCCAAGTGAAACTTTATATTTGGGTTTTAGCCGGGGAAAATCGGTGCAAAAGTTTGACCCCCCCCCAAAAAAAAAACAGGGAATTTGCCAGGTGATGGTCGAACGATGGCATTACGAATATGCATGCGTAACGTAATAGCTATTGGTTCATGTTTCAATTTTTAGCCTCGCAGCAAACATGTTTTCATAGCTCCGGCATTAACGTTAAAGGAAAAAAAAAAAAAAATCTTAACGTAAACGTTTTGGTTTCGATTGGTGGCGCACAAGTCATTATTTAAATTAAAAATAAAAAATCATTACGATATATTGGGTCCAATATAAGATAATAACAAATACAAATCTGCATTAACCGAAAAATCATATTTAAGCGTATTTTACGACCGGCTAATACCGGGCGGCCTGTTACTTATATATATATATATATATATATATATATATATATATATATATATATATATATAAATTACAATTAAATTTACCAAAATGATCCAAGATGGTAAAATTAAAGTATATTATAAATATTAAAGAATTAATATTTATAAAGTTATCTCAGCCAGATGTAAAAGCTCGATAAATCCAAATAGGAGATATAGCTTATAATACGAGCAAACAGTTGATAAAATATGTTAAAAAAACACTTTAAAATGAGTTAAAAACATATTTAATCTGAAAAGGAAACACTAGATAAGTGGATAGTCCTTAATCCGCGGGGTTTCGAAGAAATACTTTCCTTCTCATCAGAGGGTAGGAATTAGCAAAATGCGGGATCGGATTTTGCATGCAAAAGTATTTGATGAAACAACAAGTAAGTCAAAGATCTTAGTTGATAACAAAAAAAGTGAAGCAGAGGGAATATGGTGAAGAAAAAGGTGATTACACATGAATGGATAGCCTGGTGGAAGATACATAATCCAGTGACGGTAAAATCTAAATATATAACTTCAAGAAAGTTAATTGAATTTCCATTTGCACAAGTAAAATCCATATATATATATATATATATATATATATATATATATATATATATATATATATATATATATGAGAAAATAATGGGGTGGAAGGACCTGAATACTCAACGTTTCGCCCGATTTATGCGGGCTTTTCCAAGAGGGATAGTCATTGACGAGAGAGTCGGAAGATTAAGGGCTATATATAATGATGGGGAGAGCAGCGTGTTTTCTCTATGTAAATTAGATGACTATATACATATACACATTTTATGATTAGAGAAAATAATAAATTAGATTACGTCTAAAAATGAAAAGTAATAAAATAAATAAATTGATAAACTGAGACGAGAAAATTAATTGGGTTAACATATCGTAGAGATTTAAAAGATTGCGTCTGGAAATATAATCGTGATAGATTAAGTAAATTAAATGAAACGAGATTACGAAGGGAGTTTTTAAAAATTAGAGACAATTGAATTGGGATAAAATAGCGTAGTAACTGTGATAAAATGGCGTCTAAAAATAGACAGTATATAAATACAGTAAATAAGTAAAATAAAAATAATAAAATGAAGTGAAATTACCAATGGATTTTTTAAAAATTTTATATATATGTATTTCGAACATTCATAAGCTACAATCAACATCCAATTGAATGTTTTGACGATAATTACCGTTTTCAAAAGGCGAACAATTAAAAGATACATCTGCCTTACTTAAAAATTGCTAGGTTTATTTATTGTGTCTTTTACATATAAAGACCCCACCCAATACTTTTGCTTATGAGGAGACGTTGTTTTACAAAAAAACTATATTTAAAAATTATTGTCCGTGGCTTAATGTCTATCACAATAAAAACATCGTTTCCGAAACGATCGTACAAATTATTGACTTTGTTTCTGTTCCTTCTTATGAAACAGGTTTTTAATTTTTAATTCTAATTTGAATTTTAAATCATCAATCACATTATATATATATATATATATATATATATATATATATATATATATATATATATATATATATATATATAATCATTCACATACATTACTGTTTTGTTGTATCACAACTCATCAGTGCGGATTTTCCCAAGCCGGGTATTGAGTCTAAAACAATCGCGTTGACAGTTAGCAGTTCCACGCACCGGCCCATGGGATCGGTGTTCGCAAATGACTCGCCCACCGCGTTTACAGTGCTCGAGCTGCTTGTTTATTTACAAACAAGCAAACAACAACAAAAAACAGCGAGCCTCGCTTTATAGCACACACACACATTATTATTATTATTATTATTATTATTATTATTATTATTATACATATAATATATGTACTGTGGATGACTATAATACTCCTCATCTTGAGCTGAGCATATTGAGAAGTGATACACGAATTACCATTAGCGTATAAATATATAACTTCTCCTCTAAATGTCTTTCTTCACTCGTTCTCAACAAGTAAACCGACCCCCAGAAAACCAGAAAATCGGCGCATATTGAAAGCAACTCCTCTAACGCATTGGATGGAAAAACATATTTTCGAACATTTATAAATCCAAGACCTGTTAATTTTCGAAGACTCCTGCACCCGAAATATGCATATATGATTCAACGTACAAATTTCATCACCGACGGAAATATATGCTATGGAATGGAACATTGATTCAATTTTTGATAAACTCCACATCCGCAAGGATTTTGGATCTTATCTACCAACACATTTTTAAATCGCCGACGAAACGACCACTTCGGTTACCTTTCGAAAGAACAGTATGGAACAGCCAGACATTCCTGATATATTAGATTACTGGCTTCTCCCCTGGACCACTATTTCTCCGACCTGGTAGTAATACCCCGGAAAATATTGAATTCATTCCGATAATGGACTGCCCAGGTTATATGAAATTCCTTTTCCTATAACTATTATTCATCATTCAAATAACATTGTCAATATATGTGCTGTAAAGCAAAATACGTGTTTATTCACAGCTGAACATTTTGCTAACCGCATTTCATTTCCTCTGATGATATGAGTCAGTATTGAAAATCCATGGATTAAGGAAATAAACATAACTACCCTCTATATATTCCTTGTGTCAAACAATGATTCTTAACTCGAATATGTGTGTTTATATTTTGAATTGCAGAATTTAACTTTAACCATTAAACACACACACACACACACACATATATATATATATATATATATAATATAAAGCTGAATGTGTGTGTGTGTGCGTGTGTGTGTATGTGTGTCTGGTCACGAATAAGCTCCTATATGGAAAACTGATTACATATAATAATAAAAGATGTATTGAGACACAGGAATGGGTATGTTTGATCTGGCAGAACGGTGGTTCATTAACATTGTGGGGTCTGTATTCGCGACTGGTCCACAAAGTATGGAAATAAAAAATTTAGAAAATTACAACAAAAAAAAATGTTTACATGTGTTTTTGGTATAGATGTACATAAGAATACTTTGATAAGTATGTTTTAACTTAAATAGAGATGGTATAATAAAATTGTGGGGTGTGCGTTCGCGCCTGGCCTCCATAGAATGGAAATAGGCACAAACTTTAATAAGGACTTTTCATATCTATCTACGTAAGTATACTTTGATAATTATGTTTCAGTTTGAAAAAATATGGTATAATAAAATTATGGGGTGTTCGCGCCTGACCTCCATAGAATGGAAATATGTCACAAAGTTTTACAAGTTTTTTTTAATATAGATCCACAGAATATTGTGATAAGTGTTTCAGTGTGAACAGGTATGGTATAATAAATTATGGGGGTTCTCTATTTTATTTTTACTTTCATTATATTTTGCTTTGGTTTTCATACCCCCAAATTCGAAGCTATCTCTTTACAAGCCTTCCTTTTCATAACCTATCATACTTTCATAAATCAGATTCCATTTTCTGTAGGCTGTTTTTGAACCCAGTCAACGACGGGTACTTTGGCTAGTATATCTATATATATATATATATATATATGAAGTAATTGCTTAAGTATGTTTTCGACGTTAATATACAACGTTTTTTTTTCAACTAGCAGCACAAAAAGTAAAATGAAAAATTAAAATTTAAAAATACGTTTTAAACAAAAAGTTATTTTCTGTTGTCCAGACGCGAATGAACTCTTCTTGTTAAAGTAAAATCATAACTTATTCAGGTGATCCGTCAAAGACACTGAGCCTCTCAGCGATCGGTAAATGAGTAAAACAAGTTTTCGGCTAAACATCTGTCAGCATTCGAAAGAAACTTATTTACCATCTTTGAAAATGGTATTTTATTTGTATAGTAGTTTTTATTATTTTTTTTGCTGAGTCATGATTTTTTTCCCCCAAATTAAAAGTTTTCTTCGTGATAGGCTCAATGTACTGTCGTCATTTTTTCTTGAACTTTGGTTTGGAAAATAGAATTTTGAAAGGAAAATGACATAGGCAATCGAGTTAGGGTTAGGGTTAGGGTTAGCAATTTTAAGTACGACGAATCATTTTGGATGGCGAACTGCACCCGATGAACAGATTTGGCGGCAAATCAGAAAAGTGCAAGTTATTTTCTAGGAAGAAAGACAAGGATAGAAAGAAATATAATGAAAAGGAGAGCAGAGGCACACACACGCACGCACACATGCACACACACACACACACACACACATATGAAAAGAGAGAAAGATAGATAGAGAGAGAGCGAGAGAGAGAGACAGAAGGAGAAAGGACAGAGGAAGAGAAGAAAGAGAAAAGAGTAAGAGAAAGATAAACAGAAATGGATAGAGACATTTATGAGAGGATGATAAATAGCTAGCTAGCTAGCTAGCTTGCTAGCTAGCTAGATAGATAGATAGAGAGACGAGAAAGAAGAGAGAGAATCTGGTTTGGCAGCAAATCAGAAAATTGCAAGTTTTTTTTCTATAAAGAAATAGATGGATAGAAACACAGATGGAACAAGAGTGAAAAGTAGGATATATAAGCACACACACACACACACACACACACACACACACACACACACACACACACACACACACACGCGCGCATATATATGTACAATTCAATACATTCAATATATACAGTTCAATACATTTGAACTTTATATATATATATATATATATATATATATATATATATAAAGATCAAATGTATTGAACTAATACCAATACGTTTTCAAAAGTGCTCAATATGCATATGTAAAGCTTTTATAAATAATATCCTATAAACCAAAAAACATCCAAGGAGTTTTTCTGTTATTTTATAATTAAATATGCGAGGTGCTTTCAATAAGTTTCCAGACTATTTTTTTCGTATGGATACTTTTATTGATAGTAGACGCATGAAACCCCAGTCCCCTTCGAAATAATCTCTGCCGGCATCAATGCACTTGTACCGTTCCAATAACTTCTGGACGGTCCCTTGCAAGTCCTCTTATGTGGGTGTGTCAATGACCCTCATCATAGCCTATTTCATCTCCTCAGCTGTCTCATAACGGCAGCCTTTAAGCTTAAGGAATGAACAAAAGTCACATGGATCAAGGTGTTGAATATAGGGAGGGCGAGGAACTGTCTTAATGTCCATCTTGGTCAAATCGTCTGCGACAAGGATAGAGTTGTTGACTGGTGCATTGTCGCGCAAATCTTCCGCATTTTCGGTTCCTCGCAAATAATTTTGTGCAGAGTTCCCACACTGACATCAAACTCTGCTCTTATTGTCTCTATAGACACACGTTGGTCCGTATCCATGAAAGTCTTATTTGGTAAATCAATGCCGGTGTTCTGACTTCCTTACACCTCCCACACATCTCATCAACCATCACAGATTCCCTGCCTTCCTCGAATCTCTTATGCCACTAAAAAACCGTTACTTATTTCATGCAAGATTGGCCAAAAGCAGTCCGAAGCATTCCATACGTTTCTGTGGCATTTTTCCCCAAGTTTAAAACAGGGTATATCGTTCCTCTAAAGTGTTTTTACGTCCAGATAGCATTTTTGAAATTAAGCAGCTCTAAAAATCAGGCTTTAGTAGGATGCATTCCAATTCCTGCTGTAGCTGTTTACTTGAACCTGAAATCCAAAAAATTGTTCAGTCATATCATACCGATGTAATACGATGTAATGCAAGAATATATTCAATTTTTGAAAAGTGTACAACAATTTTAAATGCCGGAACCAAAAAGTCTGGAAACATTTTCAGGCACCTTGTATATATGTATGTATATATATATATATATATGAACTGCAATCACTAGTGCCCCCACGACGTGAGCACCCTCGACAAACCCGACAGGCTGCTAAATCCCACCCCCACACTGTAGAGATCCCTAGATGTAAAATATCTTTTTACTCCAATAGTTTCTTCCCCAGAACCGCTAGACTCTGGAATTCCATTCCAGGTCCCTGCTTCCCCAACAGTACTGACGTGCAGAAGTTCAAGTGTAACGTGAACCGACACCTTGCTGCCCAAATCCCTACATAGTACCCCAGTAGTTGTTGCCCCTGATAGTAGCCCCCTACACCAAAGTGGCAATTTGCCTTGTTTGGGGTGAAAATGTAAAAAAAAAAAAAAAAATATGTATGTGTGTGTGTGTGTGTGTGTGTGTGTGTGTGTGTGTAGATAGATAGATAGAGAGAGAAAGCGAAAGAGAGAGAAAGACAGATAGTGACAGAATGGGAGAGAAAGAGAAAGAGCGAAATAGAGAGATAGACAGAAAGACAGGAAGAGAGAAAGAGAAGGAGGCAAACACAAAGAGAGACATCGACTTAAACATAAAGAAAGAGGAGAGACAAACTAAAATAGATGAATGGAAAAAGAGAAAAATGCTGAAAATATTGGGAGACTTATTGTTACTCTGGATGCCGGGGACACCATCGGTTATTGTCAAGTGATAAAGAAAGAACGAAAATGAAATGGATGAAAATCGGAATCACAGCAATAAAGTAAGAACGGGAGACAGAAAGAAAGGAGTGAAAAAAGGAGGAGGGGAGGAGAGGGGGAGTGGATATAGGAAACGAGAAACGTAAATAAAAACATAACTATGAAATATGAAATGAATCTCAGATTAAAGAGACATTTTTTTTTAATTTAATTTTTTCTTTGGAGAGCGGGCGAGTTTTTCGATTTTCGTTCAGCAACCAAAACCTCAGAATGATGAAGCTTGGTTTCACCTTTGCCTTCTAGACAAACGTTTATAGAAAAAAAAAATACTGGTTGTCTCCCTTTCCCTTCCACTTCGCCGCTACAATTATGCACTCAAACACCAACACCTGACATATTTCTACGTTAGCCCTTCAGTACTCACACCTGCCTCTCCTCCAACCTCTTCGCAAAAAGATACATTTACTAATTAACCGTTAATTAAACTTTGAGGAGAAATTTTCACCTTTCATTCTACACTCGTTTACAGGTTGAACAGCAACAGCATCAGGAGCAGCAGTAATAATAATAATAATAATAATAATAATAATAATAATAATAATAATAATAATAATAATAATAAGAACAACAACAACAACAAAAATAATAATTATAATAATAATAATAATAACAACAATAGTAATAATAATAATAATAATAATAACGACAACAACAACAATAATAATAGTAATAATAATAATAATGACAACAACAACAAAAATAATAATTATAATAATAATAACAACAACAATAATAATAGTAATAATAATAATAACGACAACAACGTCAAAAATAATAATAACAACAACAACATCAACAACAACAGCAATAATAATAATAATAATGATGATAATAATAATAATAACAACAAAAACTGCAGAAATATTAAGGTAAACCATTGAATACAGAGACTAACGCACGCCTTTTTGGTCAAGATCAAAGTGTAGTATCTGTTCTTCAGATGCTGCACTTCCATTTCTTGTTCTCTTTCGGTGGAGGAGAAATCCTTCATGACTGAGACAATTTTTATTTTTGTACCTTTTCTCCACGTTAAAAAACGACCCTGGTGTCTAACTCTGTCCCGTGGGGAGGCATAGTAAATAGGTACAATCACATCTTAACATAAAACACAAAGGAAAATCACATGAAGTCAAGAAAACTGAAATGCTTTAATTGTAAGTCAAACCCCTCGGCGCCCCTTGTCTTCCGTCTCCATTTTGTGTGTATGTGATTGTAACCATAAACAGGCACCACACCAAATAAGCGAGGAGAGTCAAGGTGGATGGAAACACAGAGGAGAGAAAGCACTAGGCAGACCTCTGCTTGATGAGTGCAAAAAGGACTTGGACCTTGGACCTTGGGGAGGCTTTGTGCCACCCAAATTCTAGTGAAGACTAATGCTCGCTGCCAACTGGAAATAGATGGTAATCAGCTGTTGTGATAACGCAAATTAATCTGAGGAGACTATTTGTTACTTACACTCTAGATAAGACCACAAGTTGTTCTCAAGAGGAGGTCTATGATAATGGCTTGTGTGACTACTCTTGGTGAGTAAAATAACGGCAAATTGTTTGTAAAAACTAGGAAGGAACTAGAGACGCTAATAAACAGAATCAGAATCTTCAGGCAGGTTATCCGAATGGACTTCGGTATGGAAAAGTGCGAACTGCTGATCATGAGAATGGGAAAACTGGAGACAACTAAAAGGCGTCGGACTACACAACCAAACGGGCATTAGGTGAACATGATAACTACAAACATTTGGAAGTTCTGGAAGCAGCCACAATTAAAACAAGAGAAACGAAAGAGAAAATTGGAAAGGAATACCTTAGAAGAACAATAAAACTTATCGAAACTAAACTTTATAGTAGAAACCTAATAACATATATAAACGGACAAGCAGCGCCACTATAGCGTGGAACGACAAAATTGTCGCCCTAGAAAAAACAAGATCCCATTTCCGTTTGATCAAAACCGGTTTTCTTTTTTGTTGACTATCTACTGGTTGGTCAGTTGTGTACGAATTCCTAGAGCGATAGGATCCTTCTATCATGCCTGAAAGTGACACAATGTTCAACAAGCAAGATCGGAGATACTCTGCTGTACCACTCATGTTCTCTTCCGATAATTATAACATCAGGACCATTGCCAGCACCCTCAAAACGCAAATCCAGACGGTTCAACGCTTGAGGGCACAGCTCAACACATCAAACGACTAACGGTTATAGTCTTTGGTGTGGTTTCAAGTGAGAGTCACATCATGCCACCTTACATCTTCGATGTCGGCTTGAAAGTCAGCACCAACGTGTGTCTGGATGTGCTGAAGGGCATGGTGATCCCCTGATGCAAACAATTTACAAAAATTCTAATTTCGAAGGCTTGCAGACCTGATGGTGTTCAGGGATATTATGGTGAAAAAACTACCAACTTACATGAAAGTATTGCATCTGAAACTGACAGAATTTTGACTGGAGATGTAATTTCTGATTGGAACACGCTTGGACGAACAGAGTTCTGCCAGAAGGATACATGCGGTCGATAACTATTGGCCCATGACTTGTGTTAAATTGATGTAGAAATTTATGACAGGCATTTTGACAGATGAGATTTACCAATATCTGGAACAACAAAAGACTTTACCTTAGAATAATAAGCAATGTAGACAAGGTACTAGAGATTAATTGCTTAATCATAGGACGATACTTCGTGATTGTAAGAAAAGACTCGTAAATCAATCCATGTCATGGACAAATTACCGCAAAGCATGTGATATGGTTCCATATAGTTGGATTAAAGAATGTATGCATGGTGCAAATAACGCAAAATGTGACTCACACAAACGACGGTCCGTCCGTCTTTTTTTTTTTTACATGGGCATCACCACTTATCAAGGCCAAGAGGTCACTCGAGGATAAGGTTAAAGAGTGTATATTAGAAATTGGACAATATAGTAACCGTGAGTAATGGAGATTCAGTAAATTTGTTAACTTATATGGAACGGCTCATCAAAAACTTGTTTACGTTAGACTTGAAGACAACCATATTGTAATCAGCTGGAAAGCAGAAAAACGGAAGACAATTCCATAGGCGTGCAGTTCTAAGAAAGAAGCTTTGTTCATGGAATCTACGTTTAGGTTTAGGCACAGATAAAGAGTGGGGGAAATTAGTGATAGTGTTTTCTGCTAGACGGATGTTTCTTGTGCAAGTTTGGCGAGGGGGGACCATAGAATGGAGCTCAGCCAAGCACTTATCATGAAAATAACGATAAAACAGAGACAAACTCGCAACATCTCTTCTGTGAGAAAGAGGTTGCAGGGAAGAGAAAAGGACATCCCGCACAAGGCTACAAAATCTATTTTGAACTCTATCAAGGCAGAACAAGTCCTTTCTGGCAGGTCCTGCCGAGATGTGGTAACAGTACTCCATCCTTGGACTACCTGGCTCTTATATAGATAGAGAATTACATCAGCAGTGAGGTATCTACTGGATTGATAGAAGGATCCCACCATTTTTCCAGTGGCCTTGGCAACGGATTTAATGTATGTGTTCCATTTAAGATCAGGAGTAAAAGTTAAACCAAGAAGCTTGTCAAAACATGAGGCCTCCCAAAGACGAGAGCCATTCATTTCAATTGATGCCAGATGGGGATCAGAGCGTTGATGATGTAAAGATAAAAGCTTGGTTTTAGATGCATTAAAAGTAACAAGCCACCTCTTTCCCCATTGTACCACTTGCTCAAGACCAGAGGAGAGAGAATCAGAGAGAACTTGGTCGTTTACTGTCATAGATGTGCTACCATAGATAGTAGTGTCATCAGCATAGATGTCTACGAATGATATAAGGATGTGATTTGGAAGATCATTAATATAGATCAGGAAGAGAGTTGGGACCAGGATGGACCCCTGAGGGACTCCAGCATTAATACTAAGAGCTTCTGATTTCTGCCCATCAACCACTACTCTTATGAACCTATCAGAGATAAATGACTTAATAATTGAGAAAACATTTCCAGCTATACCGTAGCTGGAGATCTTGTGAAGTAAACCTTTTTGATATGTCAGGAGCAATTGCCTAGAAAGGCAGCCTCCGTCGAGAGATTCGCTAATCCTATGAGATATAACTGTAAACACATCTGCTGTAGATCTAGCAGAACGGAAACCATATTGCGTGTCACTAAGAAGGTTATTTTTGCTGAGATAGTTGATTACTTCTCTATTTAACACAGATTCCATCAACTTACTCATGACGCACAGGAGACTTATTGGCCTGTACTGTGAGGGAGATGAATTTTTGAATACTGATGAGATTTTTCCAGGGTGACGGGAAGCAATTCTCATAAGACAACGTTTAAACAGTTTTGTAAGGATGGGCGCAAGTTCTTGTTTAAGTCTTTTGATTACTATAATTGGAATACCGTCAGGGCCGGTTGCTTTACTGGAATCAAGGTTTTGTATTACCTTGGCAACATCACGTACATATATCTGTATATCACATCGCATGTTTTCTGATACAGGATGAAATATTGGAGGTTGGCAGCCTTGGTCGCAAAGGTTAGAATTAGCTGCAAAGTTCTTGGCAAAGAGTTTGACTTTGTCTGATGCTGACGAAGTTATCCCAGGTCCATTCATGAGAGTTGGGATAGAGCACACGCTTCTGTTCAGGATTGCCAAAACTGGTGGGAACCAAGCCGCTGCTCAGCTACTTTGAATTTGACGGACTGAGAATACAACTCTCTTGCGTTCTGTATTACTTTTTTACAGTGGTTGCTGGCAGTTCTGAAAGCAGCTTTAGTCTCAGTACATCTATTACTTTGGAAGCAATGGAAAAAGTGATTTCTATGCGAAATGGCAGCAGCACATTCCGGAGAGAACCACGGCTGGCTGTTAGGTTTTTGCTGGAATTTTTTCGAGGGTATAAAACGGTCTATACCTACACTGTCAGGTCTGATACTATAGAGGACACATCCTTTTTAAACATGGAACGCAGAGGTCGATCTGATATAAATGTGCGGAAACTATCCCAGTCAGCCATAGAGTATCGATATACTGTACGATGGAGAAGTACATCTATCCTGTCGGGTGACGCAATTAAGAAAGGAAAGAGAAAAGAGAAACCTTCGTCTAAAGACGGTTTATTAATATACATAGGGCATTAATTTGCATATAAAGACTGGCTACTGAGAAAAATTACAAATGGGGAAGAACATGGCAGTCTTTTTTTTTGTTTTTGACCGCTGAATAAGAGAAACAATGAGAACGGTCGGTGAAGATTACAGTTTAAGTGGGAGTTGGAAAGGAGTCTAAACGAATATTATTATTATTATTATTATTATTATTATTATTATTATTATTATTATTATTATTATTATTATTATTATTTTTAAATCTTAGTTTTCATCAGTTTGGTGAGTGTGGAAGATTTCTTGTAAAGAAGTATGAAACAATAGAGGTTGTTATTGACATAAATTAGAGAAGTCTATGTGAAGAGAGTGATTTTTTTTGCAGGGAAACGTTTATCGCCATTGTTGTTTATTTTGAGTATGATACCCTTGTCGTTTTTATTGCGAAAGATAAAAGCGTGTTTTTAGCTAAGAAAGAAAAAGTGTCGGGTGAATCATTAATTATGTATAGACGACTTAAAGTTGGCTGTAAAAAAAAAAAAATGAAGACCATCTAAGTATGCTTGTGAAGACTGTTCACAACGTACAGTAATGGCATGGAATTTGACATAAAGAATTGTGATGTTCTAAAATAGAAAATAGTAAAATTAATAAAAGTGAAGGAATAAATCTGTTGAATGTAGAAATGTGATCGACTTGTTTCTGAATCTTAAAGATAAATTTAACTCACACTTCATCACATTTGACAACTACTATCAGTTGATATCCTCAGTCTTATTAAAAAAAAAGCTCTCATTCTAGATAAATTACCCGGATCTTACTGATTTAGAAATTAAGTTTATACTTTTAGCCAGAAAATCCCTTTGTTCATTCGATAATAATCTATGAATCTTTTTTTTTATTTTTTATTTTTTTTTTTTACACAGTGATCACCACTTATCAAGGCCCGGAAGCCACTCAGGGATAAGGGTTATTGCAAGTACATTACGTTAGTGTGGAGATTTGATGGAGTGTTTACTTAAGGGGGCGGTTCATTAGGAATTTGTTAACATTAGACTTGAAGACATCCAAGTTGTAGTCCAGAGGGAAGCAGGCAGACGGAACAGAGTTCCACAGGCGTTCAGTTCTAAGAAAGAAGCTTTGTTCATGGAATCCGCGCTTTGATTTAGGCACAGATATAGAGTGGGGGAAATTTTTCACAGTGGATTCAGCTAGACGGGTGTTTTTCGTGAAAGATTGGCGAAGGGGGACCAGGGATTGGAGTTCAGACGAGCACCTGCCATGAAAATAACGATAAAACAAGGATAGGCTCGCAACGTCTCTTCTGTGAGAAAGGGGTTGCAGGGTAGAGAAAAGGGCACCCCCCACTAAGCCACGAAGTCTATTTTGTACTCTGTCAAGGCATGATAGGCTGTTTTTGGCAGCTTCTGCCCAGATATGGCAACAGTATTCCATCCTTGGACGTACTTGGCTTTTATATAGATAGAGAATTGCATCAGTAGTGAGATATCTTCTGGAGCGGTAGAAGGATCCCACCATCTTTCCAGCGACCTTGGCAACAGACTTGATGTACGTGTTCCATTTCCGATCAGGAGTAAAGGTCAAACCCAGAAGCTTGTCAAAACACGGGGCCTCGCCCAGACGAGAGCCATCCATCACAATTGATGCCAGCTGGAGATCAGAGCGTTGATGATGTAAGGATAGGAGTTTGGTTTTGGATGCATTAAAGGTAACTAGCCACATCTTCCCCCACTGAACCACGCGCTCGAGATCAGAGGAGAGAGAATCAGAGAGAACTTTGTCATTTACAGCCTTTGATGTGTTGCTGTAGATGGTCGTGTCATCAGCATAGATGTCAACGAATGATTTAAGTATGTGTTTAGGGAGGTCATTGATGTAGATCAGGAAGAGAGTTGGGCCCAGAATTGACCCCTGAGGGACCCCAGCATTTATATTGCAGGCTTCCGATTTTTGTCCATCTACCACTACTCTTATAAGCCTATCGGAGAGAAATGATTTAATGATTGAGAAAACATTTCCAGTTATACCGTAGCTGGAAATCTTGTGAAGTAGACCCTTATGCCATACCTTGTCAAAGGCCTTTGATATGTCAAGAGCAATTGCCCTAGAAAGGAAGCCTTTGTCAAGAAATTCACTAATCCTGTGGGATATAACCGTCAGCACATCTGCGGTAGATCTTGCAGAGCGGAAACCATATTGTGTGTCACTAAGAAGGTTATTCCTGCTGAGGTGGTTGACTATTTCTCTATTTAATATTGATTCCAGCAACTTACTCATAACACAGAGGAGACTTATTGGTCTGTACTGATAGGGAGATGACTTATCACCTGAATTCTTAAATACAGGGCAAACTGATGAGGTCTTCCAGGGGGTCGGAAAGCACTTCTCCTTAAGGCAGCGCTTAAATAGTTTCGTAAGTATGGGAGCAAGTTCTGGTTGAAGCTTTTTTAACACTATAATTTGGATGCCATCAGGGCCAGTTGCTTTACTGGAATCTAGGTTGTTTATTAGCTTGGCGACCCCATGCACGGATATTTGTATGTTACCTAGCTTGGTCTGTGTTATAGGAGGAAATATGTGGAGTTGATGGCCTTCGTCGCATAGGGTAGAATTAGCTGCAAAGTTCTTTGCAAATAGTTTGGCCTTGTCTGATGCTGACGAGATGACCTCTGGTCCATTGATAATGGTTGGGATAGAACGCACACTTCTGTTCAGGATCCTATTTGTTATTTTCCAAAACTGGTGAGAACCAAGCCGCTGATCAGCTACCTTGGATTTAACAGACTGGGCATATAGCTCTCTTGCATTTTTTATTACTCTTTTACAGTGGTTGCTGGCAGTCCTGAAAGCAGCTTTAGTCTCAGTGCATCTATTACGTTGGTAGCTATGGAAAAAGTGATTTCTGTGCGCGATAGTAGCAGCACATTCTGGGGAGAACCATGGCTGGCTTTTAGGTTTTTGTTGGAATTTTTTAGATGGTATGAATTGGTCAATGCCTACAATTAACCATTCGGTCAGATCTGATACTATAGAGGACACTTCCTTTTAAACATGGAGTGCAGAGGTAAATCAGATATGAATGTACGGAAGCTATCCCAGTCAGCCATAGAGTATCGGTATACAGTACGGTGGAGGGGTACGTCTGGGGGCTTCTTACATTTCGTTTTTATCTTAACTGATACGACGGAGTGGTCGGAGGATCCTAGAGGAGAATGAACGGTACATGAACATAGCTCAGGGGAAGTTGAGAGAAAAAGGTCTAAGAGGCTTGCATATTGATTGGGTGTATCTGGTAACTTAGATATAATTATTGTATTACTTTTTGATGCTTTTCTCCATTTCCGACCATCTTTAACCCCCCCCCATATTCAACGGAAAAAAAACAATCAAAATCAATTAATTTACGAACTAGCCAGTCAATAAATTAATTACTGAAACACTAATCAGTCAAGCTAAAGAAAGAATCTGTAATCCAAACAATTCAATTCTGATACCTAGCATAAAAACATTGTTAAAGTTTGAATAATTACACATTTTTAAAATAATTAAATAATTTTAAAATTTAAATATTAAAGACAGTATTTATATTTATCTTTGTAATTCTACACATACATGCGCACACACACACACACACACACACACACACACACACACACACACACACATATATATATAATCACTCACATACATTACTGTTTTGTTGTATCACAACTCATCAGTGCGGATTTTCCCTAGCCGGGTATTGATTCTAAAACAATCGCGTTGACAGTTAGCAGTTCCACGTACCGGCCCATGGGATTGGTGCTCGCAAATGACTCGCCCACCGCTTTTACAGTGCTCGAGCTTCTTGTTTATTTACAAACAAGCAAACAACAACAAAAAACAGCGAGCCTCGCTTTATAGCACACACACACACACACACACACACACACACACACACACACACACACACACACACACATATTATTATTATTATTATTATTATTATTATTATTATTATTATTATTATTTTATATGTAAATCGCGATATATCCAAACAGTGGTGCGAGATGATCTAATAGGAAGAATTTACCATGGGGTTCTGATTTAGAATCTTGCTAGATTCGGCCACTCTGAGGAGTGATAAACGACGAAGCACGTATCAGTGGATAGTTATATTTTAAATACAATATATATGCCGCTCATTATTTTGGGGTACCAAATTGGTTAAAAGGAAAATTATTCCCGACTCGCATTTAGGTAAAAATGCACTTTCGTATAAATAATTGAATCCATTCAAAACGTATCGCAAAAACAAATAAATAACATCTACGTAAATCGCGATTAATCCAAGCAGTCCTGCGAGATGGTCCATTGGGAAGAGTTTAAGTTTCTTACCATGGGGTCCCGATTTCAAATCTCGCTAGATTCAGTTACTCTGCTGAGTTGTAGAAAACGATACACGTGTCAGTGGATAATTAGATGTTAAAAAAAAAAAAATTACTGGCATGGGTGCCCGGCGTTGCCCGGGTGTTTGGAGGTGAATGCTGAGCAAAAAAACAAAACAAAAATAGGGTTAATTTTTTAAACTTTGACCCCTATTATTACCCCTTAAAATTTAATGTTTACGACTTTAATCCATTTATAAAGTTAGATCCATGTCCAAGGTACCTATATCTAAAATTTCAAATGTGTAGACCCAAAATTGTCGGAGGAGTTTGGTAGCGTTCTCAAAAAGCAAATCGTTGAACTTTGACCCCTCAAAAGCCAAATTTCTGGCCGAAAACGGATCACATAGATTTTCCCAAATCTCAGTACCCTGTATATCAAATTTTGAGTCTGTAGACTAAAAATTGACAGAGTTATTGCATAGGGAAATGTAGACAGACACACAGACACGTTCACTTTTTATAGATATATAGATTAGACAAGTATGAACCGAGACTCGAATAGAGGGCTATAAATGGGAAGTATGTGAGAGCCGAAAGAGAAAAATACAGCGACCCCCCCATTTTGGAAAAATAAAATCAGCCACGTCTATATTACTGCCACGTAAGTGATTTGTCATGTTGATTACCTTCTCTCTTTTCGATCCATCGTTGAAGTATTTTTTGATCAGGGCCATAACTCCACGACCCTATGGAAATCTGTTGAATTTTGCTTTCTGTTCTTTTCTTTTTTTATAAATAATAATAAAAAAAAAACAAATATCTATACGGATTGACGGATAAAAACAAAATAATCGGAAAACGGCCGAAACGAATGAACTATTTTCGTTTAAGTGTCCGCTGTTTGATGATGCCTCCGTCCGCGCGTATGAATAATCCGGATGAAAGGGAAAAGCGTTCTTTTGTTCCGGTCGACCAAACAAAACATCATCTGTATCCGCATTATCATTATGGTAATCATAATTTAATCCACCCGATTCAAAGACAATAAAGTCCGATGTTTTTTCTTTGTTATGTTGCTTAGGAGGGGGTGTAGGATCAGTCATGTTTTTTTCAATTTATTCTTGCATATAAATATATATATATATATATATATATATATATATACACATTCATATATACATATACATATATATACATGCATATATACATATACATATATATACATGCATATATACATATACATATATATACATGCATATATACATATACATATATATACATGCATATATACATATACATACATATACTAGTGTTGGGACGATTAATCGGAATCAGAATCGGAAAAAAATGTACCTATTTTCCGATTCCCAAAACAATTCTGTTAATTGTCTTTTTTATTTGATTTTGTTAAAAGCAAAATCTTCCACTGCCGATAGTAATGACACAATGAAAAATATTTATTGATTTTAGACTAATAGGAAAACTAAAACCTATAGATCTTAGAAGAGTATGTTTACGCTTGAGAAAAATATCGTAAGATGTGTTTTTACGATGATTGGGAAAAATAACACTTTAATAGATAAATATTCAGAGATTTATAACTAATCGGAATTGATAATTTTATCGGAATTGGGAAAAATATAGGAATTGTCCCATCACTAATATATCAATATATACAAAAGTGACTTCCATCGCCACAGGACCATTTTAATAGACACATACCTGAGGGAGTATCTATACACAGATGATGTTACAGAGTCTTAGGTTTGTACGACAGCTAAGCCTCTCTCTCTCTCGGGTCAAAATGTTGAGATCCAGCAACAAGCAAGAGCAAGATAGCCAGCAACAAGTTAAATTGCAGACCAGCTTAATGCGGGTACTGGTCTCCCGTTTTATGGTTTTTTAAATCAGAGATTTGCTTCTCCTAGAAAGGTTGTTTTCACCACGGCTTACGGGAGCCCTCTCTTCCACCGACACACACTAACACACATGGTGCTAGTTGGCCGTTGACTCCGGAAAAGGGTTCATTCGCCCCTCGGAATGTCTGGTTTTTAATCTTTTAGGGAGACTAGCCACCTTCCTCACCAAACAAGTCTGGTGGGAGAACCAGTTTAGTCGCCGGTGACCCGACCATGACGCAGGTAGACGCACACATATATATACATACACACACACACACACACACACACACACACACGCACATATATATATATATATATATATATATATATATATCATTGAATTAATTTTGAAGTTTTCCGGCGATGAGTAAATTTTGTATAATATATTTTATTTAATTATTTGGACTATTATCTTCATCTTCTCGTTGTTGTTATTTTCACGACGTTTCGGCCAATTTTTCCCATGGTCTTCGTCAGGTTAACCGTGACGGGATAGGGATGTCGAATCCTCCAACTATATCCACAGCGATAACTGTCCTAACAACTATGGAGAGCAGTAATTGCTGTGGATGTAGTTGGAGGATTCGACATCCCTAATCCCGTCACGGTTAACTTGACGAAGACCATGGGAAAAATTGGCCGAAACGTCGTGAAAATAACAACTAGTAGATGAGGATAATAATCCAAATAATTTAATAAATTAAACTACACACACACACACACACACACACACACACACACACACATATATAAATTAAAATGTAAAATGTATGTTTGTTCATAATCGATAATCTAAATAACCACTGGACCGATTGTTTCGACATTTTGCTATAATATTTTCATCGTACCCATGTGCGTTTTTATATATCTCATTTGAATTATAGCATTATACTTAATTTATATTTAATAATTTTTATTTGGGGAAATATCCCCCCCCCCCTGCCGGTGATTCACAAGTCACGTGACATCGCTGAAAGGAACTTTCGGTTTCGCTTAATGTAAACGGAATGCGTGTACAATATGAGTGAATTATTTAAATTGAAATGAGTTTAGGAATTTATATCTAAACCTAACAAGTTATAACAAGTTTCATCGTTAAACCAGCATAAACATCTATATCTACTTACGTTACATTAGAAATTGAGCGATCCCTAAAAATCTTTTAGCATTGAATTTTTGGCATTTACAAAAGACATTGCAGAATCTGGTAGCTGAGTCTTTAATCAATAATAATCTGCTAAAAATATTGAAAAGAAAGGAAAAGAACCCCTCCCAAACATACCGACAATAATTTGGTTTCATATTTCTCTTGAGTGTTTCCAATAAGGGAGGGGGGTCGATTTACTAGGACTTTGTATTAGAAACTGAACATAAATTAAAAAAAATTATTTGGGTTAAATCTGTTGGTTTTTAATCGCTGATCAATTGAAAAGAAGATGAAATTAAAAAGAATAGTACCTTTGCAGAATTTGACTAGCAGGCCACCCGGCATTGCCCTGTCGTTAAATATGAAATTTTTATAATGCAGATTTCGTATTTATTATTATATTATATTCGACCCAATATATAGTAAAGAATAAAAAATATTTAAAAAAAAATGACTTTGTGGAACCACTGAGAATCGAAACCAGAACGTTAAGCATACGATTTACTTTTTCCTTGGCCGTTAATGCCTGAACAATAAAGACAAGTTTGCTGCAAGGCTAAAAATTAAAACAAACCAATAGCTATTACATTAGTTATGTATATTCGTAATATCGTCGTTCGACCTTAACCTGGCAAATTCAATTTTCATACTTTTGCACCGATTTTCCCCGGGTAAAACCCAAATATAAAGTTTTGCATGGGTTCGAATACCATATATATTAAGTTTCCTTTCTGTAGACAAAAAATTTACATAGGAGTTTGGTAGGCCAATTTTTTAAACATATATACGGATAGATTAATATAGAAAGAGGTTATTGTTTACTATAACCTTTTATGCAAATATTACGCAAGTATAAATCATGTAGAATATCCGCATAAATATAATTACACGTGATAGTTAACTATAGATGATCATCCCATAAAAAAACCGAAAAACTAATAGAGAATTAATTAAAATGAATATTTAAAAGAATATGCAAATTAGCTAGATGTTTTGCAGATGAATGCAAATTTATAGGAGTATATATATATATATATATATATATATATATATATATATATATATATATATATATGTATAAATAAGAAATTTTCGCTTGTGGACAGTCAGTCAGTTGGTTGGTCACGCTTTTGAAATAATATTTCAATCGTTAAACACGCAGATTAGACGGGCGCATCTTATTTGCGATACGTTCAAACATCTATACAAGATGCATAGGCTGTCCGTCACTCTGTAACACATCACCGTAGGATTTTCACTGGCCGGGAAACTTGAAATAGTATTTTTACTTGTCTGTCATGGTTAAGATCCAGAAACATTTTTTGACAATTCATAAAACTTATGTTTGATATATAATTTTTCGCCGCCTGTTACGCATAAATGTGAATTTACATTTTGTCGGCACTTTCAGACATAAATGTCACGTAGAATTTATATTGGTCACGCTTAAATGTAAAATTTCATTTAATTGGTCTGTAACTCTAGTCTTACGTAGAATCTTTCGTCAGTTTAACGTATCATTTTTCAGGTTTGTCACGCTTAAGTGCAAAATAGGATTTTTATAAATCTGTCACGGTTAAGTATAAAATAGAATTTTCATAAATCTGTCAGGCTTAAGTATTAAATAGAATTTTCATAAATCTGTCACGGTTAAGTATAAAATAGGATTTTCATAAATCTGTCACGCTTAAATGTAAAATAGGATTTTCATAAATCTGTTATGCTTAAGTGTAAAATTGCTTTTGCTCAGGACTGTCATGCATAAGTGTTAAAAAAATTTTCCTATGATTGTCACGCTTATATATAAAATGGCAACTTCATATATCTGTCACGGTTAAAAGTATAATAGGCTTTTCCTAAGTCTGTGATGCTTAAGTATAAAAAAGCTTTTCATTGGTCTGTCACGCATAAGGTTTTTAAATGCTATTCTCATAGATCTCTCACGCTTAAGGGTTACATAAATGTTTCATAAGTCTGTCACGCGTAAGTGTAACATAGCTTTTTCACAGGTCTGTCACGCTTAAGTGCGAAGTAAGATTTTCGTCGTTCGGTCAGGCTTTTGCTTGCAAAACTCAACGCGCTGACTTAATGGACGCCTCTTCAGACTATTTGTTCGTTTCATGTTATTTTTTTGTGGCTTTTGAAGGATTCCGTTTGAACAAAGCGCGATCGTTCCGCTTAATAGGAGAATAATAACAAGTACATCGAATGTTGGAAAGAATAGAGAAATAAAATAAAAATAAAATACGTACGCTTCACCAACCCAACTAAAACAACTTTAAACTATTCGCTTATATCAAAAGATATTTATGCGTCCCTTAAATAATAACCGTTCTACCCTGACAGAGTCAATGCGAGGAAATAATGTGTGTGTGTGTGTGTGTGTGTGTGTGTGTGTGTGTGTGTTTGTTTCAATGTTTCCAACGCCAGAGGCATTTCAGTCATGTACGGTCGTTATAAATTTGTATGTACGCTGTTTTGCAAAATCGATGGCATAACTTCGGAATTATGTTATATATGTGCATAGAAAACTCTTTGTCTGGGAGTTGTTTTTGTAATAGTCGATGCCTCCGTTCAGTTTCGAAAGACAAAGGATAACCCCTGTAGGGGCAGCTGCGTGTGTAATTATGTGGCAAGAGTTGCGCTATCTCCAACCATACCTCTCCTGAATCGACACTGTTTGAGTCCAGTGGCAAGGAGAAGTCCAGGACGACTGGAAACAATGCCGAGATAAGCGGAGAACACATACAGCACATGGAAGTCCCAAATGGTCACCCATTTGTTACTAGCCAGGCTCATCGTTGCTTAATAGAAATAGCATTACTATAGTTTAATAGCTATAGCAATAGCATTAATTGTAATAGCATTACTAGTCTAATTACAATTGCCTCAGTTCTTTCTCTGTGTGTGCTTTTTTCTAGATTGTAGAGCCATATTTGTAATAGAAAATTGATCCCAAAGAAATAGCTATAGGAGAGAATCTAAATACTAATTTAATTGTCCGTACGTCCAGTGTCACACAAAAAATATCATCATCACAAACATTAATTAATGTGAAACGAACGATCTCCCTTTATAGTCGCTATTTATCAGTTAAAAAGTATTAAAACCATCTCCACTCCAAAATTAAAAAAAAAGCATGGCTATCAGTTTACGGTTTCAAATTGGCTATTTTATTTTATAATTAAAAAAAAATGTCAGGTTGAGAGGAGACTGTAAGTTTTTTTTTTTTTTTAGTTTTGGATGATTTTTAAATTAAAAAATAAACTGTATAAGTGAATTGACATATTTTATAATTAATATAAACATTATTTTAAAAACCAAAAAAAAAAAAAAAAAAAAAAACAAAACAATGCGTTGTGTGTTGAATTTTCAATGAAAAAATTTAAATTTTTTAAATCAATTCTTTTTAGCTTTAAAAGATTAAAAAAAAATGGTAAAAATTGTTTGAAATATGCCGTTATTTGTTATATTTTATTTTTTTCCATCATTTAATTCATAATGTGTTTTAAAAAAGTCAACTCTCGTGCAATTTCCACGGGTTCTTTCTATTCGTAGGACATTATCCAATTACGAATATGAAATAAAGTTGTCCCAAGCAAAAAAAAAAAAAAAAAAAAAAAAAAAAAATGAAAACATTAATCCTATCAAAGTAGTTTTAAATTATAAAGAATTTTAGGTAAATATGGTAGTACAAAAAAGTGATGGGACGATTCCGATACAAGTCCCGATATCGTATAAAATTTTCGATTCCAATGCAACTGCCGGTTCCGATCCCGATTTTTTTTTTTAATAAATCACTAACGGTTTCACTGCAAAATCCGTTATTTTGCCGATTACCGTAAAGACATGTAAAACATGCAGATATTTTCTCAAACGTAAAATAATAGCGTTACTGGTCATTTAAAATAAATCAATGTTTATTATTTTATTATTACTACAAGCAGTGGAAGATTTTGCTTAAAACAAAATCAAATAATAAAAAGATAATTCATGAATCGTTTTTGACATCGGGAAATATACATAGATTTTTCCGATTCCGATATCCCAAAATGTTCCGATTTTTCTGATCTGCGATTTCGATTCTAATTAATCTGACCAGGGTTACATTTTCACGTCAAGACAAAAAACTATGACTTTATCAGTCATGAAAATCGATTCAGAATATTTTATACAACGATTCTGATACCGGGTTGCTTCATTCTTATCATCCCTGGTTATAAATAGAATCGTCCAAATCTTTGTGATCATAACACATTTTGTCACATTCACACAAATATTGTCACATAGTTTATGTTGCTTATACTTAATTGCATGTATTTCGTCTGTTGTACTCTTTTACCTGAAATAAGAAGGCCAATATCCACAGTATATATATATATATGATGATTGCAACGTCTTGTCAGACGAGTGCCACTCCCTCAGACATTTAAAATCCATAAGCCCAAATGTCTGAGGGAGTATCTATACAAATATGATGTTACAGAGTCTTAGCTTTGTACGACAGCTAAGTCTCTCTCTCGGTTCAAAATGTTGAGATCCAGCAACAAGCAAGAGCAAGATAGCCAGCAACAAATTAAACTGCAGACCAGCTTAATGCGGGTACTGGTCTTCCACTTTATTGTTTTTTAAATCAGAGATTTGCTTCTCCTAGAAAGGTTGCCTTCACCACGGCTTACGGAAGCCCTCTCTACCCCATACATATATACATACATACACACACACATATGTATATATATATATATATATATATATATAAATATATATATATATATATATATATATATATATATATATATATATATAAAATGCTCCTCATCTTGAGTTGAGCATATTGAGAAGTGATACACGAATTACCATTAGCGTATTAAGCGATGCTCAAGCGATGCTCTTTGTGTAAACAAATCGAGCTTAGGTAGTTCGGACGATGTGAAAACATCGTTAAACTCACGACTCGCTCAGCAGCCTCCGATAGCGAAGTGGTTAGAAGCCTTGACTCTCGTACAGGCAGCCGGGGTTCAATCCTGGCTTGAGCTAGCCGCACTGATGAGCTGTGAAACAGCGAAACAGCACTGTATGTGGATGACTATATATATATACATATATATATATATATATATATATATATATATATGATTACTTAAGTTAATCACACATGCACACACACACACACACACACACACACACACACACATATATATATATATATATATATATATATATATATATATATATATATATATATATATATATATATATATATATCACAGGGTGTCTCAGAAGTTGCACACCATATACTGATCTTCGTGGAGTGGCTACTCCGCTCACCAGATCTGACCCTCTTGGCATTTTTGTCTTCGGGAACATCTCAAATGTGTACTAGAATTGTCCATCTGTTGAGCTAATGAACAAGAAAATAGATATTATATATATTTTTATAAAAACCTAGATGGTGTGCGACTTTTGGGACACCCTGTATATATATATATATATATATATGTATATATATATATATATATATGTATATATATATATATATATGATTACTTAAGTTAATCACATAAATTAATATATCTATATATATGATTACTTATTTTAATCATATAAATTAAACGCTGGCTGATTAGGAAGGGTGTGGGGAAAACTAGAAAGCTGATTGGCTAACTAAAAACTCAGTAGAAGGTGCGTATATAAAAATCATCGCATAAGTTTGATGAATCCTAGCGTGGATGAAACGCGAAATATTCTGTGTAGCTTAATTGCCATACATATTTTAGAACTTACTCTCTCTCTCTCTCTCCATATATATATATATATATATATATATATATATGTGTGTGTGTGTGTGTGTGTGTGTGTGTTACGATTTATGATCAAACTTTTCCTCTGAACTCCACGATTTTTATAATTGCTTCATGCCGTTTTTTCATGTTTTTTTTTGTTTGTGGTGAATGTGGCTCCTTTTACATGCGATCCTGTCACAAGAATAGTATTTATCTATCCGACGTGTCGAAATAACAGTGTCCCATCACAATCATGTTAAGTGATGCTAAATGTTTACAATGAGAAAAAGCTGATGAGAATTTGTTTCAAGCATTTTCAACCATACATGCAAGCATGTCACAATGATTTTTTAGTATTGTTGGATATTTTTTACATTATAAGTTTGTGGAAAAAAACTGTTTTCCTCGGAATTATATGAAAATCTAAGCACCTGTGAGACTTACTGTGGATATAACCATAATATCTGAGTACAGCACACACACACACACACACACACACACACACACACACACACACACACACACACACACACACACACACACACACACACACAAAATGACGGAGCACCAATGAAAAATCGGAATTATGATTCAAACTTATATATTTTTAAAGCTTTCAGAATAGTGGAGTAAACATTAAAAAATCTATTTAAACAACGGTCAATATTGGGTATGTACCTCTTTTGCCTTTGTAACAGCTTTTATCCATTTTTGCATATTATTGACCAAATTATTGCAAGTGATAGGATGTATTTTCTGAACATGTGATAGGATATATTCATATGGACATTTGTGCATTCTCACTCGTTTCCCTAGATGGGATCACAAAGTTTCAATGGGATTTAGGTCTGACGATTTAGGGACAACTTCATCACTGTAATCCCTTTTTTTCTTAAATTAACCCATTAAGTTGGTTGGTTGTTTTTTTTGTTTTACGGCATATCTACCCTTTTAAGGTTATTTAATGCCGAATCCAAAGATTTTGAAGAAAAGTTTTTTAATAGAATATATTTGTTGTTTTCAAGTCGGTTTCTATTTAATCCATAGTTGGGGCCCTAACACGTACTACCACTTCGGGTCAGAGTGGATCTGGGAGCAATAGCAATTAAATGGTGGTTACACACTCCCCAAAGCCCGCAAGCTGGGGTCTCACCACTGGATATAGTTTAAGATCATATCTAGGACCTCAACCCTTTAAAACTTTTTATGTATGGCATGGGGCATTGGAAGGTTACATTATTTGGAATGTTTTTATTAAATATTTAAGTCAAAGAGGTTCGGTAAATCTGGTCCAGCATGTTAGTACAAATTTTGGATTGCATTCTACCGTCACATATGTACAACATTCCAGTACCTGAAAAAGCCATGCAGCACCAAACCATTATTCTTTCTCCTACAAATTTGACGGTTGGAACCACACAATCAGAACAGAATGCCCCTTCTTCCCTACGGCGAATATAAACTGCTTCAGGGATGCAAAACATCGGGGGAAAAAAGAATTTGTTTCAATTTTTTTATGAAATGTTATGGGTGTGTATTTACATAACCATTTAAATTGTTCCTTTCAAATTTTAAGAACATTAACTTACTTCAAACTTACTTTCGTAAGACCAAACAATTTTGGCCCAATCATCAAGTGTCGAATTTTTATGGCCGGAGACAAGTATGGCTTCTTGCTTTGCATCCTGTTAATCCCGCTTCTAATAACCTTCTTCTCACTGTTCGAGCTGATATGTTTTTATTGCATCCTCCCACAGTGCAGCAGCAAGCTCTGAAGAACCTTTCTTGCTATCTGCAAGGGATGCTCTTCTCAAAGATTTGTCTTCCCTGGCAGTTGCAGACATTTTACGGCTTTGTCGTTTTCTGTTTTTGAAAGAGTTGTTTTGTTATAACGTTTAATCGTTGTTTGGACTCCAGTTCTTGAACATTCCATCTCCCTGGCAATTTCTACATGAGAATATCCCTCACCAGACAAAGCTGCAATCTTTGCCCTTTTAATCTATTTCAATTACCTAAATTACATATTTTAATACTATTTCAATTACCTAAATTACATATTTTAATACTATTTCAATTACCTAAATTACATATTTTAATACTATTTCAATTACCTAAATTACATATTTTAATACTATTTCGATTACCTAAATTACATATTTTAATACTATTTCAATCACCTAAATTACATATTTTAATACTATTTCAATTACCTAAATTACATATTTTAATACTATTTCAATTACCTAAATTACATATTTTAATACTATTTCAATTACCTAAATTACATATTTTAATACTATTTCGATTACCTAAATTACATATTTTAATACTATTTCAATCACCTAAATTACATATTTTAATACTATTTCAATTACCTAAATTACATATTTTAATACTATTTCAATTACCTAAATTACATATTTTAATACTATTTCGATTACCTAAATTACATATTTTAATACTATTTCAATCACCTAAATTACATATTTTAATACTATTTCAATTACCTAAATTACATATTTTAATACTATTTCAATTACCTAAATTACATATTTTAATACTATTTCAATTACCTAAATTACATATTTTAATACTATTTCAATTACCTAAATTACATATTTTAATACTATTTCAATTACCTAAATTACATATTTTAATACTATTTCAATTACCTAAATTACATATTTTAATACTATTTCAATTACCTAAATTACATATTTTAATACTATTTCAATTACCTAAATTACATATTTTAATACTATTTCAATTACCTTAATTACATATTTTAATACTATTTCGATTACCTAAATTACATATTTTAATACTATTTCAATTACCTAAATTACATATTTTAATACTATTTCGATTACCTAAATTACATATTTTAATAATATTTCAATTACCTAAATTACATATTTTAATACTATTTCAATTACCTAAATTACATATTTTAATACTATTTCAATCACCTAAATTACATATTTTAATACTATTTCAATCACCTAAATTACATATTTTAATACTATTTCAATCACCTAAATTACATATTTTAATACTATTTCAATTACCTAAATTACATATTTTAATACTATTTCAATTACCTAAATTACATATTTTAATACTATTTCAATCACCTAAATTACATATTTTAATACTATTTCAATTACCTAAATTACATATTTTAATACTATTTCGATTACCTAAATTACATATTTTAATACTATTTCGATTACCTAAATTACATATTTTAATACTATTTCGATTACCTAAATTACATATTTTAATAATATTTCAATTACCTAAATTACATATTTTAATACTATTTCAATTACCTAAATTACATATTTTAATACTATTTCAATTACCTAAATTACATATTTTAATACTATTTCAATTACCTAAATTACATATTTTAATACTATTTCAATTACCTAAATTACATATTTTAATACTATTTCAATTACCTAAATTACATATTTTAATACTATTTCAATTACCTAAATTACATATTTTAATACTATTTCAATTACCTTAATTACATATTTTAATACTATTTCGATTACCTAAATTACATATTTTAATACTATTTCAATTACCTAAATTACATATTTTAATACTATTTCGATTACCTAAATTACATATTTTAATAATATTTCAATTACCTAAATTACATATTTTAATACTATTTCAATTACCTAAATTACATATTTTAATACTATTTCAATCACCTAAATTACATATTTTAATACTATTTCAATCACCTAAATTACATATTTTAATACTATTTTAATCACCTAAATTACATATTTTAATACTATTTCAATTACCTAAATTACATATTTTAATACTATTTCAATTACCTAAATTACATATTTTAATACTATTTCAATCACCTAAATTACATATTTTAATACTATTTCAATTACCTAAATTACATATTTTAATACTATTTCAATCACCTAAATTACATATTTTAATACTATTTCAATCACCTAAATTACATATAGTGAAATTGGGTGGGCTTTCAAGTAGCACAAAAAAAAGCAAATATCAATCCTCATCTAAAAAAACATGGCGGAAATCTCATTCTAATACTATTCCCCCTCCCCCCTCTTTCTAATAATGATGATGATGATGATGATGATGATGATGATGGCGGTGGTGGTGATGGTGAATGTTGTAATAATTAACAAGAAAGAAAAGTCCTGTCAAATCGTAGACTCCGGCCGACCACAGAGTGAATATCAAAGAAAAGGAGAAATGGAGCAAATACGCAGATCTCGCCAGAGAGCTGAATGGGATATGGAAGATGAAGAAAATCAAAATAATACTTATAATAGTAGGAGCACTAGGAACAATCCCGAAAAAAAAAAAAAAGAATGGGAGAAATTGGAATCAAAAGAACGACTGGAAAAATACAACGAACAACAGTGATGAAAACAGCTGAAATATTAAGGAAATCCCTTGAATGTGGAGACAAACACACACGAGCAATAAGCGCGTCCAGATAAATTGCTGCAAAGACAAAACATGAAGCGCTACATGGAACCAAGAACATTGAAGCCGCATATCTATAAGTTCTCTAACCCTACCCCCATCCCCCAATTACCGCATCACTGTCCCCTAAAAAGAGTGAGACCAAACAGCCAAGTAGAATGAAGGAGAAAGGAAAGACCGAGGAGAGAGCACTGACAAGACCTTCGCGCGAAAAATGGCGAAGAGAACTGGGACCTTGGGGAGACTTATTGCCACTAAAATTCATGTGAAGACCAATGGCCGCTGACAACGAGTAATCAATGGCAAGCAGCTGTTGCGATAATGCAATATTTTTGTGAATACTCTCAAAAGAGGTGGAGATTACTGGAAATCTGGAGAGACTTGCTTTCGTTCAATTTCCAGTGAACACCACAGGATGTTTTCAATGAGATATCTTTGATTATCTGTGTGAAAGCTTGTGATCCAATAATAATAATAATAATAATAATAATAATAATAATAATAATAAAAAACATTGCACAAAAAATTTAAAAAATCAAAATAGCATCAAATGTCAGTAAATATTTCCGCTACCAGAGAAAAAGAAATCTTTAGAGAATTCAAGCGAATCACTTCCATAATCGCAGAAATTCTAATTTCCTTATTTTCAGTTCCTTAGAAATTATTTTTTATTTCAATTTTGTAAGTTATTTACTCCTTTTCTAATGAAAGAACTGTGACACCAGACTCGGAAAGTGGAATTGAGAAGTTAGCGTCCCCAAGGAGAGGAAATCTGACCTGCAAAAAGTGCCTGGGCAGCCGCGTCGGTATTCCCCTGTAAGGGTGCCTCAAACAGTTAGAAATAAACAAAACCCTTATCAAAGAGAAAAGACAAAGCCTGGGAGGCAGGAGCTTCTAGAACTGCACAGAACCCGCATTACACCGCAATCTACAGGAACCATGTCATTTCAGTGATGCTCTAATCTCCGTTGATTTTTAGGGCCGACTGAGGCATTGTTATTTGTTTCCAATAAAAACTGGCAGAATTCTAATTATTTCCGCAAATTTCTATAATGAAAACGTTGTTTCCTCTGGCATTAATGGTGGGCAATCGGAAGTTCGAACCAAAATCATGAAGAACTTTATCCGAGATTGAACCTAGAACCATCTAGTTGAGTGTTCGAACCACTAAACCACGGGACGGGCGTTGATAGTAAATGATATCAAACTACACTCGTAAATCGGGATGATCAGAACATTTGTGAACATAGAACATTGTCAAGTCAAGTTTGTGGAACTGGTTGTAAGATTCAGAGTTGAGGTTTAGTGAAATATCTACAAAATTTCTTTTTATGGTCAACACCTATGGAAAGACCGAAATTATTAAGGAAGTAATGACGCCTCTTAATAGTTTTATTATATTCTTTGGCCTTTGCAGTAAGTAGAGCATCATTTCTATAAAGACCCCTTTCGATAAACTTAAATTCAAGTTTAAGTTCGTTCAATAGAAATAATCCTACAAGGTCTGTTACATAACAGAATCTGGAAACCCATAATGATATCAAAGTTATTAGGAGTATCTTTTCTTGTCCAATACTTATTATCAAATTGTATCAGGTAACGTCTAGCTAACAGAATTAATTTAATTTCTAAATGTGTGCTATCAGAATTTCTTTTTGCGAATATTAGGGAAATTGTTTTACTTACTGAACTTAAGAAGGGCAAATCAATCTATAGGAGATGTTGTCATGAAAATTTGGTTTCTGATCTTTGAGCGCACATCATGGGCGCCTGGAGTTAATATCTCAATAAATTCTGAATAGCAATTTTTTAGCTTCAATATTTATACTATCTAATATATCGTTCTCTGGACAAAGCAGGAGAAGGTAAGGCTTTTGACGGGGTATGGCACGATGGCCTTCTAAGGAAAATAAGATCATATGGTATCACTGGAAGAATACATAATGTAGTTAACTCCTTCTTAAATAAGAGAAAAATCCAGGTTGTCCTCGACGGTCGTACATCTAAACAATATGATATAAATGCGGGAGTATCTCAGGGGTCTATCCTAGGACCTTTATTATTCCTGATATTCTTAAATGACCTCCCTGATGAAATTGTCTCTGAGATGATGATGCCATTCTCTATAACAGGGTCGAGGGAAAAACAAATGAACACATATCTAAGGAAATGGCAGAAACACTAGATGAAGACCTCCAATCTGTAGTGGAATGGGGACAAAAATGGAGGGTCACATTCAATACTGCCAAGACTAAAATTGTTTCCTTCAATAACTACAAAAAATCTTTTCTACCACCAATAGCAATGACCAAAAACACATTACATGAAATGACTGCTTTTAAACTCCTCGGCCTAACGATCACATGAACTGCAGTAGATATATTGAGAGCATTCCCAAGGCTGCTGCGAAGAAAGTGGGCTCTCTCTACCGTGCTGGAAACCTACCTACGTCTGAAAGTATCCTGTACCTCTATAAGGCCACCATTCGCCCATGTATGGAGTATTGTTGTCATATTTGGGTTGATGCATTTACTACTTGTTTCTCACTCCTGGACACGATTCAAAAGAGAGTCGCCAACCTGATAGGTCCTAAACTGTCATCTAGGCTTCAGCCTCTATCCCATCGACAAAATGTTGCATTCATCTGCCTGTTCTACAAGTACTTTAATGGTGAATGTGCTGACGAACTACAACCGCTTGTATCCCCTCGACGTAAATACCCACGACAAACCTGACAAGCAGCTAAATCCCACCCCTACGCAGTAGAGATCCCTACGTGTAAGAAAGCTTTCTACTCTAATAGTTTCTTCCACAGAACTGCTAGACTTTGAAACTCCCTTCTGGGATTCTGCTTTCCCAACTGTACTGACATGCAGAAGTTCAAGTGTAATGCAAGCAGATATCTCACTATTTATCTCCCTTCATAATATCCCAGCAACTTAGATAGTTACCCCCTACTTCAAAGTCGCACTATTCCTTGTTTGGGGTGAAAATTGAATAAAAATAAACACTGGGTGAGAAAACATTGTATCATCAAAAATGAGTCTCCTATATGTGGGATAATCGAGCTATAATAGTTTCTAGTTCCGTTTACAGAGACGAAAATATGTGAATTCTTCTTTATTTTCTCTGCGAAGTTATTGATTTTTCTAGTAATTTAGATTGTATGGGTGTTTTTAAAATTTTATCTTTCTAAATTTATTATCGAGTTTTCCAGGTCATCGAGGTGTAGGTCATTTTTTTGGGTGGAATGTAGTCTTTAGCTCATAGAATTTAGCTGCAGTTTTTTCAATCGTCTTCTGTTCTATGTAGGACTTTATTGAAAGTTCATGTCTTTGGGATGTGGAACATAATCAGAACAAGTTCTTGTGTTAAATTTATTATTGTTGAAATTAAATTCATAATGGTAAGCCCCCCCCCCTTCTTACAGTTTTTATGGATAATGTTTAAAGCACTAGTTTATGAATGTATGCCCCTCTCTAAAGGATTGGGATGTTTTTAGCAGAGAGGGGTATGTATTTCTTGTCGAACATATTTGAGAAGGATATCAAAGCGCAACGTAAGGGTAACTTACAAATTCCAAAAAATAATTTCACTTCAAAAATTAAAAAAATTCTGTAAACTTAAAGCAAGTACAAATATTATTATTAATATTTATATTACAATCCTAACCAGATGAAAAAGCTCAATAATCGAGATACAGCAATAATAGAGGGAAAATTGGATTTAAATTCTGTAAGATTAAATTTACAACTAATTTTTATTTTTTGGCGATGAATACAGAACATAAACTTTTTTTTCTTATTCTATAGAGTTCAAATGAATATGTACATAATGATCTGATCTGTCTGTTTGAAGAACGATCTTTATCAACCTTCTCTATCAATTTTTGATTTAACGACTCGAAACTTGATATATAAGAGATTTGGACTTGTAGAACAAATTCGATTTGATCTTTAGCCGGTAGAAATAGATACTAAGCCGTAAAAATTGAATAAAGTTCAATTTGGTAGGCGTAAGTCGGCATAAAAAGTATTGAACGCATCCGCAAACATACAATTTTACGTTAAAGTCGGCCCAATTTAAACGTTTCTTACAAAAATCTGTCGATAGCTAAAACGGTAAAAACTAATACTGGAGCGGTAAATATTTGGGTTTCGATTTTAGCTGATGGCACACAAGTTTTTATTTAGAAACTTTTTTCTTAATTAAACCTATATATTGGGTACAATATAATGATCATTAGAGAATCAGCTTTATAGCTGATAAATACGAAGTCTTGATGAATTAAAACATAATATTTAAGCGTATTTTACGACCGGGCCCCGCCGGGCGGTTGCTACTATACACAAGACAAACCGCCCCCTTAAAGAGACACTCTATCAAAACCCCCAATACTAATGATTACTACAATACTATCTCATTCATTACTGTACACGCAATAACCCTTATCCCTGAGTGGCCTTCTGGCCTTGATAAGTGGTGACCCCCATGTAAAAAAAGTACTATATAATAATCAATAGAGAATTGGTTCTAGAATAATAAATACGAAATCTGCATTAATTTAATTATCATAATTAAGCAAATTATACGATCGGTCAGCGCCTGGCAGCCCCGGACAGCTTTCTAGTATATATTCATATTCTATTCATCTCGTTTGGATTGTGTTACATAGTTGAATTATGGATGTTTATCCGTTACATCTTAAAGGATGTATACTTCATTGTATATGTTAACGTATGCGTGTTAACGAGCGTTCAGCTTCTCACTTCCGGCTGCAAGTGGAAAAGATGTTAGTGGATTCGTGGCTGTTGTCGTGGTATCCATTCGAAGAGAACAAAAAATGTTTAGAATAGCAAAAAGCGACTCGTCTTTGATTACGAAATGTTTTTTTTTATGTTTTAGAGGGTTTTTATTTATTTATTTTGGCTTTTTAAATAACCAAGCAAAATGAAAAAAAATCAAAAATGGAAGGAGGAGAAAGCGACTCGAAATGTCGGTAAACAAAATGGCGGGTCTTAATGAATTAAAGAAAGATAAAGCAAAAAAAAAAAAAAAATGGGTGAAAGTCAACAAAAAATTGAAAGTAAACAGATTTAACAGTAATGGAATCAAACAGCGTGTCTCAATAGAAAGCAGGACTTCAAAGACGGAAGAAGAAAGAAATGGATTGGCATGAGACTTACTGACACGTAGTGGCTAAAAGAAACACACACACACACATACACACACAGATATATATGAGCGACATTTTAAAAGAAATGTCTCCTATTTTTATTCAACTAGAAAAGATTAGAGGGGATTGCAAATTGCATTGTTATGATGATTGAACTTATGCATTCATTATCTAAAAGTTTCATTACTCAGTTGCAGATATTGACAGTGTGAGACTTTGAGAAACCTGTCATGGTTATGCGCCAGGAGCAGAGACGCGTCATTAACATTTTTGGTCAAAATCCATTTAAGAATTATGGAGACTCGTCATTGAATTCTTCAATGCAGAAAAAATTGAACCGATCAACATTTTTCGACGTTTGTTGAACGTTTACGAAACACATGTAGTTGATATCAACACAGGAAATTAGCCCCCAAAATCCTCAGGAGACGTCAACTCCTGGTGAAAATAAATAAACGGTGCAGCTTTAGACCTTAACCTATGTAAATTTGAGTTCTGCATCATGAAAAAAAAAAAAAAGAGAAAAAAGAGACTACGTTTACCATTTGCTCCCCCCCACATTTTTTTTTGTTCAAAGGTTCCCAAGGCCTTATCATATTTAAATTTGAGTTCAACACCATGCAAAACTGCTAAATAGACATACACAGAAAATTTTGGACAAATATGGTAAAATAATCCAAAAAATGGAGTGTTTTTATTAGCCCTAAAAGAGTCCCTGGGGCACACCCAAGAGTTATTGCGAAGTATAGACGAACAAAATTATATAGAAATCAGAAAGTTTTATAAAAATCCAAGGCACCGATTTTTTTTAATAAACACAAAAGTATCAGTTTTAGCCATTTTAACCTGAAAGGCCCCCTTGGAGGTGATCAACCGGAGTTTTCCCGGAAAATTCGTTCTGTACTTTTTTACTCATATCATGTTTAATGTTTGTGGAAAATTAAAAAAAAAATCCAAGACGTAGTTATTGAGAAAAGTGCGGACAGACGAACAGACGAACGAACAAAGGTAAATTTGCAGGTTCGCCCTCATTTTGTCGGGGTACCGATAAATTTATTATATAGATACCGTTAGTAAGTAATTCCAGTACCACTTGTATATTTATATAACATTTTATAACTTATTTTATTGGTTGCATGGTACGACTATCGCCAGTGGTCACCCCTTGCCGCGGACCGAGTCGTTTGGCGGCACACCATCCATCAAGCAGTTTTCTCCTTCGACAAAATTCGACGGACTTATCTGGAGGACAGAAAACGCAAGAGGAAAAAGCGCCAACAAACCCTAGCCCCAAACCCACGTCAGACACTAACCTACTGCTGTTGCAGGTGAGATTGTTTATCTCGCATTGGACTTGTCAGCCACGAGCGCGTCTGCAGAAAACGTGGACAAGCTCCTTCCTAAATCTTCGTTCGCGAAGCGAATCCTTGGATGGTACATCTTACACGTGTTTCGTTGAATGGTATAGACTGATCAAACAATTCATGAGAGACACAGAGACCAAAAGTGCACAAGGAAATACAGTTCTTTTAATGTCATAAGAGTAAAAGACAAAATAACTTTGTTATTACTTATAAGTAATTTAGGGACATTTTCAGAAAAAAAAAGAAACTGACACTTTAAACACAAATGCGACGAGGAAAAATTAATGTGCCTATGCCACTATTTTTTTTATTATATCTAAAATTTTAAAAGAAAGATGTATGAAGTCAATAAACCATTAGTTAAAGATTGATGATTAATATATAGCAGAACTTGAAATTATAATAGACTAGCATTTCAGCCCGTCGTTGTCCGGGTGTTTGAGCAAAAAAAAAAAAAGAAAAAGAAAAAAAAGCGGTCAATTTTTTAAAACTTTGACCCCTATTATGACCCCTTAACATTTATTTTTTTTGTGCTCAAATCAAGTTATTAAGTTAGATCCATGTCCCAGGAACCCATATCTAAACTTTCAAGTGTTTAGACCCAAAATTGTCGGAGGAGTTTAGTAGAGTTCTCAAATGGTTAAACTTTGACCCCTTAACAGTCGAATTTCAGGCCGAAAACCGATCAGAAATATTTTCCCAAATCTCAGTACCCTGTATATCAAATTTCGAGTCTGTAAACTTAAAATTGACAGAGTTATTGCGTTGGAAAATGTACACACACAGACACGTTCACTTTTATATATGTATAGATTTACTAAGATTAGTAAGATTAGTGGGATACAAATTTATGTAACTCCCTTTAGATGTCTTGAATTAATACATTTACAAAGGAAGTAACATATTAAACGATTTGTAGCAAATCCTCAGTAGAAGAATAATTTTTTGGTATTGCATTTTCATCCTAAACAAGGCTGAGCCCTGAGGGACAACCACATTTATATCATATTATTTTGACGTACATCCATCGAGGACAACCTGGATTCATTTTATTACTTAAAAGGATTTAATACTGTTAAGTATTCGTCCAGTAAATCCATATGATGTGATTTTCCTGAGAAGATCCTCGTACCATACCCTGTCAAAAGCCTTAGATATATCTAGAGCTACTGCCCTACTTTCCTCTGCTTTATATAGTGCATTGTAAATAAGTTAAGAGATTACAGTTAGGATATCAGCAATCAAGGAAAGTCCAGAATTGGTAAATGCCACCTATTCCGGTTACACTTCTATTAACACCTTCACTTTATTTTATATGAATACCCTAAGAATGAATTTTAGATGGCTGAAAATACTCAGTGTATATACAATTTTATTTTCGTTAATAATTTTAAACATGATATAAAGTTAAAGATATGACAGTTTTAAAAATTATTGACATTGAAAAGTTATCCATTTTGTGAAAACCAATCTAGTTTCAAATCATTACTAGAGATAGGAAGAGCCTTCAATTAGTTTCGGGATTTTTTGGTAATATCATTTAAAATCGTCATAGACTATTGAAAATTCAGTATGTTATTGCTATACATTTTATTAGACGACTGACCATTTTTTAATGAATTAAGGTTCAATTGAACAGCTACAGCAGGAATTGGAATACGTCCTACTAAAGCCTTATTGTCACAGCTGCCGAATTTCAAAAATGCAATCTGGACCTGAGGGCACTTTAGAAAAACGATATACCATAAAATTCTGTTTTAAACTTGAAAAAAAAACTGCCACAAAAACGTATGAAATGTTTCAGACTGCCTTTTGATCATCTTGCAAGAATCGAGCATCAGTTTTTCAGTGGTATAAGAGATTCAAGGAAGACAGGGAGTCTGTGATGGTGAGAGGTATGAGAGAAGTAAGAAAGTCAGAAAAATACATTTGATTGGCCAAATAAAGAATTTCATGGATAAGAACTGTCGTGTGTCAATTATGGAGACGAAAAGTGTACAGTTTGATGTCAGTGTGTAAACTGTATACACTATTATTCGCTAGGAACTGGAGATGCGGAAGATTTGCGCGAAGTTTGTCCCAAGAGTACTCAGAGAGGATCAGAAAGATAGAAGTTTGTCCCAAGAGTACTCTAAGAGGATCAGAAAGATAGAAGTTTGTCCCAAGAGTACTTTAAGAGGATCAGAAAGAAAGAAGTTTGTCCCAAGAGTACTCAGAGAGGATCAGAAAGAAAGAAGTTTGTCCCAATAGTACTCAGAGAGGATTAGAAAGAAAGAATTTTGTCCCAAGAGTACTCAGAGAGGATCAGAAAGATAGAAGTTTGTCCCAAGAGTACTCAGAGAGGATCAGAAAGAAAGAAGTTTGTCCCAAGAGTACTCAGAGAGGATCAGAAAGATAGAAGTTTTTCCCAAGAGTACTCAGAGAGGATCAGAAAGAAAGAAGTTTATCCCAAGAGTACTCAGAGAGGATCAGAAAGAAAGAAGTTTGTCCCAAGAGTACTCAGAGAGGATCAGAAAGAAAGAAGTTTGTCCCAAGTGTATTCAGAGTGGATCAGAAAGAAAGAAGTTTTTCCCAAGAGTACTCAGAGAGGATCAGAAAGAAAGAAGTTTGTCCCAAGAGTACTCAGAGAGGATCAGAAAGAAAGAAGTTTGTCCCAAGAGTACTCAGAGAGGATCAGAAAGAAAGAAGTTTGTCCCAAGAATACTCAGAGAGGATCAGAAAGAAAGAAGTTTGTCCAAAGAGTACTCAGAGGGGATCAGAAAGAAAGAAGTTTATCACAAGAGTACTCAGAGAGGATCAGAAAGAAAGACGTTTGTCCCAAGAGTACTCAGAGAGGATCAGAAAGAAAGAAGTTTGTCCCAAGAGTACTCAGAGAGGATCAGAAAGAAAGAAGTTTATCCCAAGAGTACTCAGAGAGGATCAGAAAGAAAGAAGTTTGCCCCAAGAGTACTCAGAGAGGATCAGAAAGATAGAAGTTTGTCCCAAGAGTACTCAAAGAGGATCAGAAAGAAAGAAGTTTGTCCCAAGAGTACTCAGAGAGGATCAGAAAGAAAGAAGTTTGTCCCAAGAGTACTCAGAGAGGATCAGAAAGAAAGAAGTTTGTCCCAACAGTACTCAGAGAGGATCAGAAAGAAAAAAGTTTATCGCAAGAGTACTCAGAGAGGATCAGAAAGAAAGAAGTTTATCCCAAGAGTACTCAGAGAGGATCAGAAATAAAAGAAGTTTGTCCCAAGAGTACTCAGAGAGGATCAGAAAGAAAGAAGTTTATCCCAAGATTACCCAGAGAGGATCAGAAAGAAAGACGTTTGTCCCAAGAGTACTCAGAGAGGATCAGAAAGAAAGAAGTTTGTCCCAAGAGTACTCAGAGAGGATCAGAAAGAAAGAAGTTTATCCCAAGAGTACTCAAAGAGGATCAGAAAGAAAGAAGTTTGTCCCAAGAGTTCTCAGAGAGGATCAGAAAGAAAGAAGTTTGTCCCAAGAGTACTCAGAGAGGATCAGAAAGAAAGAAGTTTATCCCAAGAGTACTCAGAGAGGATCAGAAAGAAAGAAGTTTGTCCCAAGAGTACTCAGAGAGGATCAGAAAGAAAGAAGTTTGTCCCAACAGTACTCAGAGAGGATCAGAAAGAAAGAAGTTTATCCCAAGAGTACTCAGGGAGGATCAGAAAGAAAGAAGTTTGTCCCAAGAGTACTCAGAGAGGATCAGAAAGATAGAAGTTTGTCCCAAGAGTACTCAGAGAGGATCAGAAAGATAGAAGTTTGTCCCAAGAGTACTCAGAGAGGATCAGAAAGAAAGAAGTTTATCCCAAGAGTACTCAGAGAGGATCAGAAAGAAAGAAGTTTGTCCTAAGAGTACTCAGAGAGGATCAGAAAGAAAGAAGTTTGTCCCAAGAGTACTCAGAGAGGATCAGAAAGAAAGAAGTTTGTCCCAAGAGTACTCAGAGAGAATCAGAAAGAAAGAAGTTTGTCCCAAGAGTACTCAGAGAGGATCAGAAAGAAAGAAGTTTATCCCAAGAGTACTCAGAGAGGATCAGAAAGAAAGAAATTTGTCTCAAGAGTACTCAGAGAGGATCAGAAAGAAAGAAGTTTATCCCAAGAGTACTCAGAGAGGATCAGAAAGAAAGAAGTTTGTCCCAAGAGTACTCAGAGAGGATCAGAAAGAAAGAAGTTTGTCCCAAGTGTACTCAGAGTGGATCAGAAAGAAAGAAGTTTATCCCAAGAGTACTCAGAGAGGATCAGAAAGAAAGAAGTTTGTCCCAAGAGTACTCAGAGAGGATCAGAAAGAAAGAAGTTTGTCCCAAGAGTACTCAGAGAGGATCAGAAAGAAAGAAGTTTGTCCCAAGAATACTCAGAGAGGATCAGAAAGAAAGAAGTTTGTCCCAAGAGTACTCAGAGGGGATCAGAAAGAAAGAAGTTTATCACAAGAGTACTCAGAGAGGATCAGAAAGAAAGAGGTTTGTCCCAAGAGTACTCAGAGAGGATCAGAAAGAAAGAAGTTTGTCCCAAGAGTACTCAGAGAGGATCAGAAAGAAAGAAGTTTATCCCAAGAGTACTCAGAGAGGATCAGAAAGAAAGAAGTTTGTCCCAAGAGTACTCAGAGAGGATCAGAAAGAAAGAAGTTTGTCCCAAGAGTACTCAGAGAGGATCAGAAAGAAAGAGGTTTATCCCAAGAGTACTCAGAGAGGATCAGAAAGAAAGAAGTTTGTCCCAAGAGTACTCAGAGAGGATCAGAAAGAAAGAAGTTTGTCCCAACAGTACTCAGAGAGGATCAGAAAGAAAGAAGTTTATCCCAAGAGTACTCAGGGAGGATCAGAAAGAAAGAAGTTTGTCCCAAGAGTACTCAGAGAGGATCAGAAAGAAAGAAGTTTGTCCCAAGAGTACTCAGAGAGGATCAGAAAGATAGAAGTTTATCCCAAGAGTACTCAGAGAGGATCAGAAAGAAAGAAGTTTATCCCAAGATTACTCAGAGAGGATCAGAAAGAAAGAAGTTTGTCCCAAGAGTACTCAGAGAGGATCAGAAAGAAAGAAGTTTGTCCCAAGAGTACTCAGAGAGGATCAGAAAGAAAGAAGTTTGTCCCAAGAGTACTCAGAGAGAATCAGAAAGAAAGAAGTTTGTCCCAAGAGTACTCAGGGAGGATCAGAAAGAAAGAAGTTTATCCCAAGAGTACTCAGAGAGGATCAGAAAGAAAGAAATTTGTCTCAAGAGTACTCAGAGAGGATCAGAAAGAAAGAAGTTTATCCCAAGAGTACTCAGAGAGGATCAGAAAGAAAGAAGTTTGTCCCAAGAGTACTCAGAGAGGATCAGAAAGAAAGAAGTTTGTCCCAAGTGTACTCAGAGTGGATCAGAAAGAAAGAAGTTTTTCCCAAGAGTACTCAGAGAGGATCAGAAAGAAAGAAGTTTGTCCCAAGAGTACTCAGAGAGGATCAGAAAGAAAGAAGTTTGTCCCAAGAGTACTCAGAGAGGATCAGAAAGAAAGAAGTTTATCCCAAGAGTACTCAGAGAGGATCAGAAAGAAAGAAGTTTGTCCCAAGAGTACTCAGAGAGGATCAGAAAGAAAGAAGTTTGTCCCAAGAGTACTCAGAGAGGATCAGAAAGAAAGAAGTTTATCCCAAGAGTACTCAGAGAGGATCAGAAAGAAAGAAGTTTGTCCCAAGAGTACTCAGAGAGGATCAGAAAGAAAGAAGTTTGTCCCAACAGTACTCAGAGAGGATCAGAAAGAAAGAAGTTTATCCCAAGAGTACTCAGGGAGGATCAGAAAGAAAGAAGTTTGTCCCAAGAGTACTCAGAGAGGATCAGAAAGAAAGAAGTTTGTCCCAAGAGTACTCAGAGAGGATCAGAAAGATAGAAGTTTGTCCCAAGAGTACTCAGAGAGGATCAGAAAGAAAGAAGTTTGTCCCAAGAGTACTCAGAGAGGATCAGAAAGAAAGAAGTTTGTCCCAAGTGTACTCAGAGTGGATCAGAAAGAAAGAAGTTTGTCCCAAGAGTACTCAGAGAGGATCAGAAAGAAAGAAGTTTGTCCCAAGAGTACTCAGAGAGGATCAGAAAGAAAGAAGTTTGTCCCAAGAGTACTCAGAGAGGATCAGAAAGAAAGAAGTTTATCGCAAGAGTACTCAGAGAGGATCAGAAAGAAAGAAGTTTATCCCAAGAGTACTCAGAGAGGATCAGAAAGAAAGAAGTTTGTCCCAAGAGTACTCAGAGAGGATCAGAAAGAAAGAAGTTTATCCCAAGAGTACCCAGAGAGGATCAGAAAGAAAGAAGTTTGTCCCAAGAGTACTCAGAGAGGATCAGAAAGAAAGAAGTTTGTCCCAAGAGTACTCAGGGAGGATCAGAAAGAAAGAAGTTTGTCCCAAGAGTACTCAGAGAGGATCAGATAGAAAGAAGTTTGTCCCAAGAGTACTCAGAGAGGATCAGAAAGAAAGAAGTTTGTCCCAAGAGTACTCAGAGGGGATCAGAAAGAAAGAAGTTTATCACAAGAGTACTCAGAGAGGATCAGAAAGAAAGACGTTTGTCCCAAGAGTACTCAGAGAGGATCAGAAAGAAAGAAGTTTGTCCCAAGAGTACTCAGAGAGGATCAGAAAGAAAGAAGTTTATCCCAAGAGTACTCAGAGAGGATCAGAAAGAAAGAAGTTTGTCCCAAGAGTACTCAGAGAGGATCAGAAAGAAAGAAGTTTGTCCCAAGAGTACTCAGAGAGGATCAGAAAGAAAGAAGTTTATCCCAAGAGTACTCAGAGAGGATCAGAAAGAAAGAAGTTTGTCCCAAGAGTACTCAGAGAGGATCAGAAAGAAAGAAGTTTGTCCCAACAGTACTCAGAGAGGATCAGAAAGAAAGAAGTTTATCCCAAGAGTACTCAGGGAGGATCAGAAAGAAAGAAGTTTGTCCCAAGAGTACTCAGAGAGGATCAGAAAGAAAGAAGTTTGTCCCAAGAGTACTCAGAGAGGATCAGAAAGATAGAAGTTTGTCCCAAGAGTACTCAGAGAGGATCAGAAAGAAAGAAGTTTATCCCAAGATTACTCAGAGAGGATCAGAAAGAAAGAAGTTTGTCCCAAGAGTACTCAGAGAGGATCAGAAAGAAAGAAGTTTGTCCCAAGAGTACTCAGAGAGGATCAGAAAGAAAGAAGTTTGTCCCAAGAGTACTCAGAGAGAATCAGAAAGAAAGAAGTTTGTCCCAAGAGTACTCAGAGAGGATCAGAAAGAAAGATGTTTGTGTCAAGAGTACTCAGAGAGGATCAGAAAGAAAGAAGTTTGTCCCAAGAGTGCTCATAGAAGATAACAAATTATTTGATCAAGATGGGCATCAAGACAGTTGCTCATGCTTCCTATTATTCAGACCGTGCTCCCTGTGACCTTTGGTTATTCTTTAAGCCCAAAGAAAAACTTGAAAGGCTGTCATCATAAGAGGCTGTGAAGGGGGTCATTGACACCTGTACACAAGGGAAATTCCATGGGTCCTTCCAGAAGTTCTTGGAACGATACAACAAGTGCATTGCAGTTTGAGGAGATTACACAAATAAATCGACCCAAAAATAAAGACGATTACTTGTGTCCTTTTTAATAAAATAAAACATTTTTTTTGTTGTTATTGTATCCATAAAACCAACTTCCTTGTTTTTTGTCGATTTAAAATACCTTAAACTCAGTCACAATTAGAAATAATTGACCGGATTTCCGAAATATAAAATCGTAAACTACTTTATTTACAGTTGGGTCGGTGGAATTCGTTTTCGATTTCTGCTGTTATCGACATAAAACTTTATTCGAGGCAGATTTCAAGGCTTAATCACGAGTGTCATACAACAGTGACGACAATCATATATATATAAACTAGCGGGGAGACCCGACGTTGCCAAGGATCGAATGATGATCAACAAATGTTTAACACGCGTATACGTTTATTTTCATCGAAATCAGTGAAATCTCATCGCTTATTCGTTGATCAAATCCATTGATTACCTTCTCTCTCTCTTTCTCTCTCTCTCTCTATATATATATATATATATATACACACACACACACACACACATATATATATATATATATATATATATATATATATATATACTTACGGGCGTGGCTCAGGGACTAAAAAATGAGGGTAGAGAGTTTAATATATATATATATATGTATATATATATATATATATATATATATATATATATATATATATATATAATGAATGACAAAAGTCTGTATTCCAAAGTTCATGATGTTTACTATTTTATAATTTATTCCTTTAATTCAGTTGACATTTACAATTCTTGACAGTATCTGATTCGAAGCACAAAATCAATCATTTAATTATTATATCAATCAGTGAATCTATTTTGCCCTTAAGTCGTCAGAAGAAATAGCAATAATCAACCCATCAAAGGGAAATAAACGCGTTTTGACATAATAAAAATCCGAAAATTGGAAGAGACGCCGTAAATATGTTATAATTTGCTTACATTACGCCATTTTGAATTTAGAAATAATGTCAACTGAATTAAAGGAAAAAAATTAAGATGAACTTCGAAATGTAGACTTTTGTCATTCGTTCATTATATTGCTCTATAATTACATTGAGCTTCTTAAATAAACATTGGCATTTCTTATAAGGAAATAAAGTATATTTCCACAGATATATATATATATATATATATTTATATATATATATATATATATATATATATATATATATATATGTATGTGTGTGTGTGTGTGTGTGTGTGTCTAACTGACTTTAGCAAATAGGGTGAATATCATTATATCTATTTGCTAATATTTTATCCTCTGAAGAGATGGTAGACATCGAAACCCTATAGGATAAGGAGATACAATTTCTAAAGTATTCTTTGTCTTACTTAAAATAATAAAAAATCCTTGATTTAAATGAAGGTTTTTACAAAATTTCATTGAATCACTATAATTTGCTATCTATCTATCTATCTATCTATCTATATCTACCTCAATTTCGGCCACCGATTCCGTAGTCAGGGGGTAGAACTGCCGACTGTCATCACGACGGTTCTAGGTTCGATCCTCGGCTTGGAAGAGGTGTTAGTCTAGCGGCACTGATGAGTTGTGAAACAACGAAACAGGTCTGTATGTCGATGACTAAAATATATTTTATAAAGCTCCCCTCTTTGGTAGAGCACTCTCGTAAATTATCTTACTCGCTACTTAATTTAGCTGAAATAATGCGAAGCTCGCAATTTGTTTACAAACAAAACGTTTGAGCCCTCTACGAGTAGCGGACGGATGTTTATTTAAATACGCATTCCGACAGTTTAATTTCGGCCACCGATTCCGTAGTCAGGGGGTAGAACTCCCGACTGTCATCACGACGGTTCTAGGTTCGATCCTCGGCTTGGAAGAGGTGTTAGTCTAGCGGCACTGATGAGTTGTGAAACAACGAAACAGGTCTGTATGTCGATGACTAAAATATATTTTATATATATATATATATATATATATAGATAGATATACACATATATATGTTTTAGTTTTGATCTAACTACTATATATTAAGTTCACTATAATAATCGATGAGAATTGTTTCTATAATAATAAATACGTAATCTGCATGAATTAAAATATCATATTTAAGCGTACCTTACGACCGGGCGATTCCCTAATAAGAGTGTCAGACGTATTCTTTTTAACTGTTTCTCTTTGGATTCAAGTCTAACATTTTTAATTCAAGTTTTCGTTTTTATTTTATTCATTTTCCACTCATATTTTATTTGCTTTTTAAGAATTTCAATTTCATTAATTTTTCTTCATTTTTTTTTCCTCTTTGATTTTTCTTCATTCATATTACTTCATTCGTTTTAATTTAATGTTTTCAATCTTTTTGTTTTTTCATTTTATATTCATTTTTTTTTTCATTTAGGCTTGTCTTGTCTACCATTTACTTGTTCATTCATTGTTTTATTCGTTGTTTCTTATTCATTTTTTTTTTCATTTAGGATTTCTTTTCTTTTCATTCATTCACGTTTTATTCATTTTTCATTACTAATTTTCCTTCATTTGTCATTCTTTATTTTATTGTTATTATTTAGACATTTGGACTTTTCGCCTGTTCTGCATAGTCATCCCTGAGTATTTGTACGTGTCTACGTCTTTCCTTCTTTAGTATTGTTTTTTTTCAGCTACTTTCCCTTATAACATTTCTCCAAACGGTGACATTGAACTGGGAATAGTAATAACCGGCTGTCGTAAAGATTCGCGCGTCTTTGTTTACAAAGCCATTCGGCGGAAGTGACGTCAGAAAAATGTTAAACTCGGATGACTAACATTTTATATAATGTAGCTTTTTTTTTTTAAAGCAAATATAAAAGTAATAGAAGTTTTATTCAAACAGTTTTTATTTGAACTTTATTTCAAAATTATAAACTCAATAATAAAAATATGTTTATATACTGTTTTTTAATCAAACATCAGGTATTGGTATTCTTTTTCATATCAAACGTAAAAATAGAACTGTTAGAAAAATATAGTATACTGTTTGTTTAAAAAATATATTTGTGAACTGTTTTTTTTTCTAATAATATGTTTACGACTGTTTTTTTAATCAAACGAAAACACAGCTCATAAATATTTTTGATAACAGCTATATTTTTATGTTTGATGTAAAAAATAAATTCCAACATCTCCGATGTTTGACTAAAAAGTAGTTCATAGATATTTTATTATAAAACGTTATTATTTTGTTATAAAATCCAAATAAAGAATGTTTAAATAAAACTTCTATTTTTTTATATTTGCTTTAAAAATAAAAATACATTATATTTAGTGTTCGTTATTCATACCCTAAAATATGTCTCGCGTCATTTTCCTCAGAAAAATATTCAATTCAATAAAAAAAACTTTCATTTATGTTAGACATTCTATTGATATATTCATGCTTGCTGATGATATTAAAGAAGTAGATGATTTTAAAAACACATCCCAAACTAATTCAGTCCTTATCTTTACCTATGAACTTAAGATTAATAAGAAAACCCCATTTTTGGACGTGCTTATCGATTCCAGTAATTATGAATTCATTACCTCTGTGTTAAAAAACTAAATCTATTAATTCCTGCATCTTAAATGACAAAAGTGAATGTTTCTTTCCTTAAAAAATGACAACAATCAAAAAGCCTCATACATCGCTGGAAAATGATTCCAAACAAAAATTATTTTATTTTATTTTTTTTACACGGTGGTCACCACATATCAAGGCCCGGAAGCCACTCAGGGATAAAGGTTATTGCAAGTACAGTACGTTAGTGTGGAGATTTAATGAAGTGTTTACTTAAGTGGGCGGTTCATTAGGATTTTTTTTACGTTGGACTTGAAGACATCCAGGTTGTAGTCAGGTGGGAAGTAGGCAGACGGAACAGAGTTCTACAGGCGTTCAGTTCTAAGAAAGAAGCCTTGTTCATGGAATCTACGTTTTGATTTAGGCACAGATAAAGAGTGGGGAAATTATTGACAATGGATTCAGCTAGACGGGTGTTTTTCGTGAAAGATTGGCGAGGGGGGACTGGAGTCTTCAGCAAACTATATATATATATATATATATATATATATATATATATATATAAAACATGTCCTAGTACACAACCAGTTCTTAAGTACTCTTGCCGATAAGCAAATTGAACTAACTATTAGCAACGTAATTCCAGCTGCTAATATTAAACAAGAAAATAATCCTTAACCGGTTAACATATTTTACTGCAACCAGCTACATAAAAATAAAAAAAAATAATGAAAATGTTCTCAAGAATATAATTCGCAGATACGTATCTCCCAACAATAATAAAAAAAAATCAAGTTTCTCATCTATTATGAAAAACTACAAACGACTAACCTTGTAACCAACAACAATACTTCGTAGACAAATAACTAGTTAGAAAAAAACCCCAACATAATTTATCAATTTAATTGCCCTCTAGAAGAATGTATCTCTAATACGGCTTACTACCAACACGTTGTCATGAAGACTAATCCTCTATCTCTCAGACTCCAGCTCAATATCACAGCACTTAAAAAAAAAACATGACTGCAATCATTCCGAATTCCGAAAAAATCATGGTCAAAAATATCAACGTCTTACACAGTGATTCTAATGTGCTGATACTAAAAATACATAAAAGCAAACAAGCTCAAATAAAATAAAAAAAATGTAATTAAACACAATGTAAATATTGATATTAACCCCCCCCTGTTACAATTGTCCACCCATTTAAAGAATCATCCCAACACCTGACAAAATATATAACTTTCGTAATACCAAACGTAATTAAAAAAAAAGACGTAATTTTAAGAACCTAAATGATATAATCTGCCTGAGGATGATGAAAATGTTTACGTCGAAAGCGCTCGCTATGCAAAAACAAACATATGGATCCAACTTACCCAACTTTGATAAAAATATAAAAAGAAAAATCCGGTGATTGGTAAAAAAGAAAATAATCCTAAAATAATATATTATATATATATATATATATATATATATATATATATATATATATATATATATATATATATATATATATATTTAAAAGAGTGTAGCCATCAACAATTGTGTGGCTTTCAGCCTTTTATCCTACGCAACCTTTACACTAGCCTACCTAGAAGAAAAGATAGAAGAAAAATTTGACCACAGCACTAAAAGACTGTTTATAGAATCCTGGAAAAGATACCGTGATGATTGCTTCATCCTGTGGAAACCCACATGGGGGGGGGGGACATCTCAGACTTACACACCATACTCCGAAACTTACACCTCCAAATTAAATTCACCATAGAACAATGCTTTACAGAATTACCCTTCCTAGATATACTGATAAAGATTCAAGACAATAACATTATCACAGACATTTACCACAAACCCACAGACACCCAACAATACCTATACTTTAAAAGTCACCACCATAAAAGCTGCATAAAAGTCATTCCCTACACACTAGCACGTAGAATCTGCACCATCCGGACAAAAACCTTCGGACAATCCGACTCAAGGAACTACGAATGAATCTGAGAAATAGAAAATATCCACTACAAATTATAGACATAATATCTTAAAATAAAAAATGATAAAAGGCTGAAAAGTCCACAACCGTTGATGGCTACACTATTTTAAATATATATTTATTTCTCTCGTTGGAACTACACAACCATCACTTTAATTATATATATATATATATATATATATATATATATATATATATATATATAATAAATTCCCCACATTTCACAGTTGGATTTCGGCGCGGTTTGCTTGATCTGTGTTGGTTAATAGAAATTCTTGTGTGCGGGGCGTTTGCTCAGTTGGTAGAGTGCTTGCCTTGCATGCAAGAGGCTCGGGTTCCGAATCCTGAGTTCGGATGTGTCTAACTGATGAGCCCAAATGAGGGCGAAACTGAGTCTTAGAATTCCGCTTTTTTGACTGTCATAGCTCTTGTGGGCTGCGACGTTCTTATTTCATATATATATATATATATATATATATATATATATATATATATATATATATATATATATATTTATTTCAGGTCGGAAGGTATCCAAAAATTAAGAATAATTGAATTTCAACAAGGGTCGTTGACTAGTGCTCAATCAAAGAGAGCAGATTTTTGTTTTTTAATTCTTTATGTAAATACAGTCATATCTTGCTACGATGTGCAGACCGTTCCAATCATATTTGATTTCATCAGGCAAAAAAAATTAAAATACAAAAATTTAAAAAGTCCCAGACCTTTTCAAATTTTGAAGAGAGAAATATTGCCATGACTGGTAATAAGTAAAAAATTAAAGTTCTCATTTTTGTATTTGAAATTTTCTTGTCTGATTAAATCAAATATGGTTGAAACGGTCTGCACATCGTAGCAAGATCTGACTGAATTTACATAAAGAATATATATATATATATATATATATATATATATATATATAGATAGATAGATAGTTGGTTGGTTGTTTGTTTTTGTTTTACGGCATATCAACCCTTTTCGGGTTATTTAATGCCGAATCCAAAGATTTTTAATAGAATATATTTGTTGTTTTCACGTCGGTTTCTATTTAACCTATAATTGGGACCCTAACAGGTACTACCACTCCGGGTAAGAGTGGACCTGGGAGCAATGGTAATTAAAGGGTGGCTTCACACTCCCCAAAGCCCACAAGCTGGGGCCTCACCACTGGATATAGTTTAAGGTCATATCCAGGACCCCCATTGAGGGACTTTTACCCTCTGCAGGGGGGGGGGGCAGTCGGCGTATTCTAATGCGCCACCGACAGGGCCATATATATATAGATATATAAATATATATATATATACATATATATACAAAATTCAAAAAATCTTTATTTATGAAAAATAATATCTTTTAAATGTTGCCTATTTTCAGATTCGCATATTTCTGCTTTTTCCAAAACATTATTTATGGCAGATTTATTTGGTTCCGCGAGCGATTTAACTCCTTTATTAATTTTGCGAGCTGGCAAACCTTGAAACGTCAAACCCCAAATTATGCAAGTGTTGAAAGAAAACACCAGGAACGAAATAAGAGTTAAATCGCAATCCAGAGATTATGTAACCCGAATAGAATTTTTCTTTTTGTAGAATTGTTATAATTAAAAACAAACCTTAGATGGAATGTGTCCCGCGAAATAGTTCCAATTGCCAGCGAAGATTTCTCTGCTTACACAAAGTAGGGGGGCTGAAACTTATGGCAAGCGCCTAGAGGACTGACAGGTGCGTCCTCTGTTTAAAATAGAAAAAAAACAATCCGAAAAGAATATATATATATATATATATATATATATATATATATATATATATATATATATATATATATATATATATATATATATATATATATATATATATATATATATATATATATATATATATATATATATATATATATATATATATATATATATATATATATATATATATATATATATATATATATATATATATATATATATATATATATATATATATATATATATATATATATATATATATATATATATATATATATATATATATATATATATATATATATATATATATATATATATATATATATATATATATATATATATATATATATATATATATATATATATATATATATATATATATATATATATATATATATATATATATATATATATATATATATATATATATATATATATATATATATATATATATATATATATATATATATATATATATATATATATATATATATATATATATATATATATATATATATATATATATATATATATATATATATATATATATATATATATATATATATATATATATATATATATATATATATATATATATATATATATATATATATATATATATATATATATATATATATATATATATATATATATATATATATATATATATATATATATATATATATATATATATATATATATATATATATATATATATATATATATATATATATATATATATATATATATATATATATATATATATATATATATATATATATATATATATATATATATATATATATATATAAAAAACTTACTGGCCTCAGCTGGAACTGAAGCCAAAATATCTAACGCTCCAGTCTTATTTGTTTCCATCTGAGCCTCGGCAAATGAATCCCAAGATATTAAAAAATGAACTGATATTGACGAATAAATGTATATTTGTGCATGCGCAGAGAAGCACTTCAGGTTGATTTACGCCTGACAAATTCTAGTTTTATCAAGTTTTATTCCTTAACGGTTATTATACAGCCTCAACCGGGTTATCAAATACGCATAACTATATTTTAATTAATATAGAAACTGAGACATGTGCATGCAAGTATTATGTTTTTTACTAAACAATTCACTTCTTGTAAGTTAAAAAAAAAAAAATACTCGAACTGAGATCGAAACCATCAGCTAAGTAAAGTGAGGCAATTTCGATAACCATTACACCAACTTAATTCGATATTTCATAAGTGTTTTCAAACCTACTTATTCTTAGCATAAAGAACCTGTCATGTTTTGCAGCCGCGCATGCGTATTCGTGAAACGGTTGACAAACAGATAAAAACCCGATGACTCACAAGAACCAATTTTTCAATTTTGACCCCTTAGCAACCCTTTTGTTGGATGAAAAGGGATTAAAAAGGTTTACACATGTCTGAATACCCTATATAACAAAGTTCAAGTTTGTAGATCAAAAACTGTTGAGTACATAGGTTGACAAGTGTCCTCACACACATTCTCACTTACATGTATATATATATATACATATATGTATATAGTTATAGGAGAGAGAGAGAAAGAGAGAGAGAGAGAGAGAGAGAGAGAGAGAGAGAGAGAGAGAGAGATTGACATCTATCAGCAAGGCAGATACGAAATGCTAAAAAATACAATCGTTATGTTTTCAAATGTGCCAATATATTTCTGTCAATCGAATGAATTCTTAGCCAACTGGAAACATTGATCGTACTTTTTCTCTTTTCCCGCTTGTGTGCAACTAAAGACTTCGTGTAACATAATATACAATTGAAGATATTTTGAGTAGAACACCTGGGAAATAAACAGTTCACCATTTTCTGAAATCGAAAACCTTTTGACCTCACAGCTCGATGACAAAACACAACGGCTAAATTAAGCCATATATTTACCGAAAGAAAATAGCAGATTTTACTCGGAGACATTTATAAATGCGGCCATGTTTGTTAGCAGCCATCTCTTTTTTTTTTTTTTTTTTTGCTGTTGGTTTATTTTATTTTTCGCCAACCTGGTTCTTTTTTTACTTCTATCTGCTTTATATTTTTGTCTTACCTGGACCGTAACGATCCCTGCCTTTAGCTTCATTCTGGGGAAGAGGAATGTGTCAGTTAGATTAGTAGCTTTTCTCAAAGAAAACTGTTTTCTGCGTCTTGAGGCTGCCACATTTAGCGAAGCTAACAAATTGAATGTGTTCTATCTAAAAAGCTGACTTTAACAATTGATTGAAGATATATTAAAGACAACAGGAGAATCGCTAACCCCTCTCACTTCGTGTCTCCGTCTGTCGATATATATATATATATATATATATATATATATATGTGTATATGTATATACATATATTAAATTTGTCTTTACATAAGCAGTAATTTGTTGCTACGCAACCTCAAATTATATATATATATATGTATGTATGTATATATATATATATATATATATATATATATATATTAGCGATGGGACAATTTCAATATTTTTACCGATTCTGATACCATTACCGATTCCATACTAAATTTCCAATTCCGATACAATCACTGATTCCAATTCTTAATAAACTTCTATATTTAACTGTAGAGACATTATTTTTTCTCGAAATAAGGACGAAACGTTGATGACCACATAACTCGGTTTGTTCCTTTTTATTTCTCTTTTTGTCGGTATACTATTTCCATGATGCTAATCACACACACACACACACACACACACACACACACACACACACACACACACATATATATATATATGAATGGTTTTCTTTATTAAATATTTAAAAATTTAATTGAAATATCTATTAAATATTTTTTACGTGCATAAAAGTTATGCATGTAAAACATTTATGCACGTAAAATTAAAAAAAATATTTAATAGGTATTTTAATAAAATAATACAATATTTAATAAATAGAATTAATAATAATAAAAATACGTCACAAATCAGAAAGGTGACGCGACTATAAACAAAGGGTAGGTAACTCCCCCAAAAGGTTCAGGTAAACGTTACAATTAAGCAACGCAGAATGGCTAATAAAAAAAATCAATGAAAATCAACAATAGATCTAATATATAATACTGACTACCATTTAATACCATTCTAAGCTATGCCGATTAGTGCTAAAATAGGTGAATAAAAACACTATGCGCCATTAGCTGGAAAAAAGTGAGTGCACTTTGCATACTTACTAATAAAATACCCGAAAACGATTAACTAAAATAATCAATGTTGCTAATATACTTATAAATGGAATGTTGATATATAGCTAGGGGAATTATTAGCATAAACTATCTTTATATAATGGAACAAAGCACATAATTTATTTCAAGAAAGTGTTTCTACTAGATGTTCTATGTGATTGACGCATAGATACTATTATGCATTTGTCTGCATGTATATAATCGGTAACCTTATCTCTACAAAGAATCATATGAAATATATTTTGGATAAACATCTCTACTGAAAAAATGAATCTTGCTTTCCTGACTGCTGGAAAACTGCTTCTGTGGTACCAGTTTTCAAGAATTCTAGCTCAAGAACTGACCCTTTAAATCACCGCCCCATTAGTTTCCTCCTACTTTTCGCCAACATATTTGAGTCCATAATTAACCAAGCTCTAGTCCATGATCTTAAAGATTCTAAACTTCTGACCAACCAACAATATGGATTTAAGCAAGCCCGTTTCACAGCAGATATCCACTTAACGTATATACCATTCACTGGAAAAAGCAGGGTGGAGTTAAAGCGGTAGCCCTAGATACATCTAAGGCTTCTGACTGGGTATGGCATGAATGTCTTCTCAGGAAAATCAGATCATACGGTATCACTGGACGAATACTTAACATAATAAAATTCTTAAGTAAGAGAAAAATCCAGGTTGTCCTCGACGGTCGTACATCTAAAATTATCATATAAATACAGGAGTGCCTCAAGGGTCTATCCTTGATCTTTATTATTTCTAATATTCATAAATGACCTCCCTGACAAAATTGTCTCTGAAATGGGTATATTTACTGGTGAGACCATGCTCTATAAAAGGCACTAGAGGAAACAAATGAACACATAGCTAAGAAAATGGCAGAAACACTAGAGGAAGATCTCCAATCTGTAGTGGAATGGGGACAAAAATGGATGGTCACATTCAATGCTGCCAAAACTAAAATTGTTTCCTTCAATAATTGCAAGAAACCTTCTCTACCATTAATAGCAATAGCCAAAGACTCATTATCTGAAATTACTTCTTTTAAACACCTCGGTCTAACGTTCGCAGAGAACATGAGTTGGAACAGTTACATTGAGAGCATTGCCAGGACCGCTTTAAAGAAGGAAGCCTCTCTCTACCGTGTTAGAAAACTACTAACGCCTGAAAATATCCTGTACATCTATACAGGCAACATGGAGTATTGTTGTAACAAATTTGGACTGGTGCATCTGCTACTAGTCTCTCGCCCCTAGACAGGGTTAAAAAAAAAGAGTCGCCAACCTGATAGGTCATGAACTGTCATCTAAGCGTCAGCCTCTGTCCCATCACACAGGCTTCAGTGGCTCTACATCTAGTTATATATATATATATATATATATATATATATATATATATATATATATATATATATATATACACTTGTGCCCGATATTATTCATACCCCTCGGATCTTTGAGATTTCTATAAGAATATTGCTCAAACCAGAAGGTAGACAACATTAAAGGGGTTTCAAACAATAAATCAAGCATAAACATTTAATTTAAACTCAACAAATAAATAAATTATGTAAGTTTGAAACATTATACAAAGAAAAACAATAATGGCACTAGTTCAAAATTATTCATACCTCTCTTACTAATTGTCAATAGCATGCCCTTTATTCTTAATAACTGCCTGTAACCGTTTTGGATATTTATCAACAAGGTTTTTACAAGCATCAACAATGATTTTTGACCATTCTTCAATGCAGTAGTTCTCCAAATCCCTCAAATTTCTAGGTTTCCGCTTTTTAACCTCAGTTTTCATTATGTGCCAGGGGTTTTCGATAGGGTTCAGGTCGGGACTCTGGCTAGGCCATTCCAAAACATTAATTTGATTATCCTCAAACCATTTCTTGACTATTTTGGCAGTATGTTTTGGATCATTATCCTGTTGAAGGACCCAGTTTCGTCCTAAATGGAGCTTCTCCGCATCCTGTCTAATGTTTTTCTGGAGTATCTCCAAATATTGCTCCTTCTTCATGGTTCCAACTATCTTGACCAAACTACCTTGACCACTAGCCGAAAAGGAGCCCCAAAACATTAGGCTACCACCACCATGTTTCACCGTGGGTATGGTGTTCTTTGGGTTGTAAGCTTCTCCTTTCTTCCTCCAAACGTAAGAAGCATCCATATGGCCAAACAATTCAATTTTTGTTTCGTCAGTCCACAAAATACTTGAGAAAACGGACTCTGGAAGAATTCACATGGGTCCTAGCAAACTTTAGACGTGCTGCAAGGTGTTTTCCGGTGTGCAATGGAGTCCTTCTTGGTCTTCTTCCTTTCAGACCATTTTCATGCAGAGTCCTTTGCAATGTTTGCCTTGATATTTTTATGCCAGAAGACTCTAGATTTTCTAAAATGTCCTTAGTAGTGGTGGTTGGATTTGCATTAACACTTCTTACAATATTCCTGGTGGCTCTAGCAGACAGTTTCCTTTTCCTTCCTCTACCAATCAAGTTGTTTGTTGTGGGGTGGCTCTGGAATTTTTTGATGATGCTCTGTACTGTTGCTGTAGGGACCTCAAATTTCTTGGAAATTGACTTGTAACCTAAACCATCCTTATGTGAATTCACAATTTTAGTCCTAAGATCATTACTAAGCTCTTTTTTCTTCCCAATTCTAATAATTTTTATTCTTTTATTGGTTTTCAGTTGATATCATTTTAATTTCTGAAAAATGCAAAAAACGAAATGAAATTAATCAAAGGTTGTATAAAAGCATTCAAAATAAGAATCAAACAGGAAACAGACAGTCAGAAACTCGATTAATACTGAAAAAATAAGAGGGTATGATTATTTTTGAACATTGCAGATTTTATAAATAGCTGTATATTTCTTTTATTACAAGTATCCCGAGATTTTAAAATGACGAAAATGATCAGAAGAGGTTTATAAAGAATATGTATCAATATGGACGTAAACAATAAATTCTTACAAAGTTACATCTAATAAACTCAATTTTCAAGGGGGGGTATGAATAATATCGGGCACAAGTATATATATATATATATATATATATATATATATATATATATATCTATACTTGTGCCCGATATTATTCATACCCCCCCTTGAAAATTGAGTTTATTGATATATATATCTCAAAACTTCGTTAATTCACGACCCGCACAACAGCCGCCGATTAGCGTAATGGTTTGGAGCCTTGACTGTCGTACAGGCGGTCGAGTTTCAATCTTGGCTTGAGGTAGTTTCCTGTTAAACCGCACTGATGAGCTGTGAATGAGTGTATATATATATATATATATATATATATATATATATATATATATATATATATATATATATATATATATATATATATACTAGCAAAAGTACCCGTCGTTGACTGGGGTCAAAAGCAGCCTACAGAAAATGGACTCTGATTTATTAAAGTATGATAGGTTATGAAAAGGAAGGCTTATAAAGAGATAGCTTCGAATTTGGGGGTATCAAAACCAAAGCAAAATATGATGAAAGTAAAAATAAAATAGATAAACGCCATAATTTATTATGCCATACCTGTTCACACTGAAACACTTATCACAATATTCTGTGGATCTATATAAAAAAAACCTTGTTAAACTTTGTGACATATTTCTATTCTATGGAGGTCAGGCGCGAACGAACACTCCATAATTTATTATGCCATATGTCTTCAAACTGAAACATAATTATCAAAGTATACTTACGCAGATAGATATGAAAAGTCTTTATTAAAGTTTGTGCCTATTTCCATTCTTTGGCGGTCAGGTGCGAAGCAAACCCCACAATTTTATTATACCATCCCTATTTAAGTTAAAACATACTTATCAAAGTGTTATTATGTACATCTATATCAAAAACACTTGTAAACGTTTTTTTATTTTTAAATTTAAATTTTTTATTTCCATACTTTGTGGAGCAGGCGCGAACACAGACCCCACAATTTTAATGAACCCCCGTTCTGCCAGATCAAACATACCAATTCCTGTGTCTCGATACATCTTCTAATCTTCTATCATTATATGTAATCAGTTTTTTTTTAAATAGTCAACCATATAGGAGCCTATTCGTGACCACACACACACACACACACACACACACACACACACACATTCAGCTTTATATATATATATATATATATATATATATATATATATATATATATATAGTCACCACATACAGTATTGTTTCGTTATATCACAACTCATCAGTGCAGCTAGACATACACCTTTACCAAACCGTGGATCGAACCTACAACCGCCGTGTTGACAGTCGGACCAACGAATCAGTGCCCGCAAATATTTCTCTTCAAACTGCCGTCGCACCGTGCTCAAACTCTCAATTTGTTTACAAACAAATGGTGGCATTCGCTTAATCGCTTAAATACGCGTCGGGTGAAAATATATTTACAAAGTGTTCAACCCAAAGAGGGGGAGCTTAATAGTCATAAACATACAGTACTGTTTCGTTGTATCACAACTCATCAGTGCGGCTAGACATACACCTTTTCCCAGCCGTGGATCGAACGCACACACACACACACACACACACACACACACACACACACACACACACACACACACATCAAAACGTGGATTCCATGAACAAAGCTTCTTTCTTAGAACTGCACGCATGTAGAACTCTGTTCCGTCTGCTTGCTTCCCACCTGACTACAACTTGGATGTGTTCAAGTCCAAAGTTAACAAATTCCTAATGAACCGCCCCCTTAAGTAAACACTTCATCAAATCTCCACACTAACGTAATGTACTTGCAATTACCCTTATCCCTGAGTGGCTTCCGGGCCTTGATAAGTGGTGACCACTGTGTAAAAAAAAAAAAATTAAGAAATTGTACAATTTGCATAATTTAGAAAACTGAAAATGGAATATATAAATATGAAGACTAACTTTTATGAAATAATTCAATATGCAAATGAAAAGCTCAATATACGAAGACAGTTATATGAAAGAAAGTTAAATTTTGCAAATTAAAATTTACAATATTTTTTTCGAACAAGGGATACAAAATAGAAGTAACAATTTCCTTATTCCACGGAGTTTTAAAGAATAGCCTTTTTTACAGATTTACTGTTTTCAATCAATTTTCAAACAAATCGCATTGCCGTAACCCTAACCCTAACCCTAACCCGACTGCCTGGATATTTATTTGCGATGTAATTACACCACCGTAGGGCATTTTTGAATATTTTCCGCACAAAAAACATCGGAAAAACTGGATTAAAAAAAAAAAAAAAAATATATATATATATATATATATATATATATATATATATATATATATATATATATATATATATAAATTTTTTATCTTAATTTGTCTGTCTGTTCCATATTTTCTCGGAAGCTACTGAGCCAACCTCGTTATTTTTTTTTTTGTATATACCTTTGTTATAATAAGGTGCAGTAAACTAAGTATTATGTTAGATATCAATAGAGATTAATAAGGATTAATAGAGATTATTAAGGATTTACAGGGATTAATAGGGATTAGGTACAACAATATCACATTTACTCTAACAATTTTCTCGGGAACTACTGGCCGATTTCGCTGAAGTTTTGTAAAGACCTTTGTTACGAGAAGATGCAATGAACAAAATATTATGTTGTTCTCCCGATGCACAGTTAGGGATTAAAATAGATTGGTATTTAATGCAAAAATGAGCACAAATTTAATCATATTCCGGGGAGAACAGAAATAAACAAAAACGGGACAGTCTTTTGGAGATTGAGGGTTCAGTCCTCGTACAAGCAATACTAGGAATACAATAATTACTTATTTAATATTTCTACCATGTCATGGCTGACGGAATGTGAGCAAGCTACTCTCGTACATAAAATAAAATGTTCCGTTCAGAATTCCGTACAGATCCCCGAGTTCGACATAACAATATCCGAGTTCGACAAGGGACATCTGAAGAAGGTCGGAGGTTATATCGACTGCCGCGTTCTGTAAACGACACTCAAGTAATGCGAATTATCCAAATAATTTTATTTTCTTAACTTATCTGCAGTTGGGTTATTTATCTTTCTCTAATGGCAGGAAGATGTGACACAAGGTCGGAAAGTTGGAATTAAAACTAGCGCACTAGAGGAAGAGCAGTATGTTCGAACAAAATTTGCCTGTTGGATATTTTCACGTAGGAGCGCGTCAGGCGACTACCAATAAACTAACTTCTTCTCAAGTGGTGAGATTGGTCAAACCTGGGAATGCTGACCTCCTAGAACTGCACAAAACCTTAACTCAGACAGAGAGGGAACAAAACGTACGTTTTATATCGCGTTCTAAAACTCGATATATTAGAAAATATAGCTCAATTATCTTTTACTTGTTCTGAAGAACGTTTTTACAGTATAAATTTTACTTCAACAGAACCAAATAGAACTTGTATATATTTAGTTAATTGTGACTTTGAAATAAGCTTTCATGTTTAGAGTTTATGTAAAACTAATAGGGCTAGTCGGTATTGCCGGACGCAAAGCTGTGATACAATTCTACCCCCCACTCTCTCTCTCTCCCTCTCTCTCTGTCCCTCTCACCTCTCACCCCTACTTTCCTCTTCTCATAGCCCACACTTCTCTCTGTGACACACACAAAACTCGCTTCGACATAAAGGAAATAACTCTGTGAAAAAAAAAAAAAATCCAAGTTATTTCCCTAATCATGATAACATAAACATTTGCTTACTTCTTGATAATATTAAATGACCATTTGATCCCCAAATGATGTATCGTTATTTTAAAATTTTAAATATTATTTTTCCGGGGTTATGCCGCGTTAAAATATATCAAATTTATGCAGGTCTGTTGAGTATTTTTAACATTTTAACGAGCCATACATACATACGTGCATACATACGTACGTACATATATAGGTACGTAATGCAGACATTTGCTTTTTATATTGTAGATACCCTATTGATGTCTATGCTTAATTTTGTAATTTAAATTTAATTTTGGTTAGCCGAAACCAAATACTTAATATGCAAATATAGAGGAACCCCCCCCCCCAAAAAAAAACCTTCGTGTAAAGAAATTATATGCAGCAAATGTCACCTGATATGTTTAAAGATGGTTCAAAAATACAAAGAGTTAACATTTAACTATTTATTAACTATTAACTATTTATTAATTTAATGTGTTTGGACCTGTAAATTCACCCTTCTCCATTCGTCCGTTCGTCTGTTCGTCTGTTCGTCTGTCCGTACTTTTCTCAATAACTACGTCTTCGTTTTTTTTTTTTTTTAAATTTTGCACAAACATTAAATATGATCTAGGTACAAAGTAATAGAACAGATTTTCCGGGAAAACTCCGGTTTTCCCTCTAGTGGGGTACCTTTTGGTTTAAAATGGCTAACATTGACAATTTTGTGATTATTAAAAAAAAAATGTATGCGTTGGATTTTTATAAAACTTTCTGAAAAGTTGTAACCAACTAATTTCTATATAATTCTGTTTGTCTATGCTTCGCGAGAACTCTTGGGTGTGCCCCAGGGTTTTTTTTTAGGGCTAATAAAAACACTCCATTTTTGGGAATATTTTACCATATTTGTCCAAAATTTTCTGTGTATGTCTATTTAGCAGTTTTGCATGGTGCTGAATTCAAATTGAAATATGTTAAGGCATGGGAAACTTTTGGGGCTAAATGGGGGGGGCAAATGATGGGCAGTCATTTCTTTTTTGTATGGTGCAGAAGTCAAATTTACATATGGTAAGACCTAAAACTGCACCGTTTGTTCATTTTTACCAGGATTTGACGTCTCCTGGGGACTGTTGGGGCTAAATGGGGGCGGGGGCAAATGCTCAATTTAGTCATTTTTTATGCCTCATTCACTGTGCACTCACGGGGGACCATGCATGCTTCACTTTTTAAAATTACATTCTATTCTCCATTTATGCACGTTTTCGGATTTAGCTACAATTGGCGAGTGTGAAAGATTTGTTAGAGGAGTGTTCGGTTATTCCCCAATTGAAACGATAGATTGAAGAGAAAATCGGCTTTATTGTATTGATACAGTAGATTTTGAATTTAAACACGGGCCTAAGAAGGAATAAACAAGACAAATCTATATTTTTCTAAGCCTTGAAATTGAGTTGATGAATCAATAACTTTGATTGAGTTATCACGACTTCAATTATTTTCAATCTCTACTAAACAACTACACTATATGACAACAGAAAAATGAAAAGTAATATGGTTAAGCTTAAACATGGAAAAGTAAAGGACTAGTTCTTAAACCTGGTAAAGAAAAGGACAAGGTATTCTAGTAAAAAATATAATAAATTTATAACTTAAAATATTGCAGCATGAATTGATTATATAATGTTATACATTGAATTAAAAAAAATCTTAATGCTACAATATTTTAAGTTATAAATATATTATATTTTTATTAGAATATCTTGCCATTTTCTTTTCCAGTTTTAACAACTAGTCCTTTACTTTTCCATGTTTAAGCTAAACCAGATTTCATTTCATGCTCGCATTTTTTCTATTGTAATCCACGATTTTTCCAGGATTCTAGTAAATTCACTTGTTCTTTGTTTAATTTCGGTCTTATTTTTTGCCCCCATAAACATAACCTACACATATGTAATAACAATGTACGGCACTCGTCTGCTTTCAATAAAATCCCGCAATTATCCCCCTTTCATTTTTATTCTCTCTGTTTCACTTGTTACTTCTCTTTTCTCGAGAGAGGTGAATTAGTAGCAACAGTAGTCGCTGAAGCGACGTGCTTGCTATGGAAACCAGTCATAAAAAACGTCGCTCAATTTACGTTTTTTTTTACGATTTTGAACACCAGTACATTCATCATAACTTTTATTTTACTGAACGAAAATTGAAATTTTTTCACAATATAGCTGAGAAAGTGATCTATAAACTGAAATAATTGTTTGAAATTTGGTCTAAAAGTGAGTGAGCGGTGAAGCTTTAAAGCAGTTCTTAATGACTACAACTGCCACTTAACCATATATTCAAAAACGGTAGTGTTTGAATGATTAGAAAAATAGCGAGACCTA
>NC_136483.1:168972546-169020046 GCF_053919585.1 Euprymna scolopes
CTCTCAGTTTTTGGTCAGGCATGAAAATTAATATATAAAGCATTCGAGCCCATGCCAAACTTTGTATTTGTGTTTTAGCCTGGGAAAATCGGTGAAAAAATGTGAAAATTAAAAAACATGGAATTTGTTAGGTGAAGGTTGAACGACAGCATTACGAATATGCATGCGTAATATAATAGGATATTAGTTCGTGTTTTAATTTTTAGCCTTCAGCAAATAGCTCAGACATAACGTCAAAAGAAAAAGTAAATCGTAAGCTAAACGATTTGGTTTCGATTCTCGGTAGTGGCACAAGAGTCATTTTTTTTGGTTTTAAATTTTAAATCGTTACTATATATTGGGTTCAATATAATATAATAATAAAATCGAAATCTGCATTAATCAAAATATCATATTTAAGCGTATTTTATGACCGAGCAATGCTGAGCGGCTTGCTAGCATATATATATATATATATATATATATATATATATATATATATATATATATATATATATATATATATATATATATATATATATAGTAAGCAATAAAATATATATGGCGATTAAGCTACACTGAATATTCCGCGTTTTATCCACTCTAGGACTCTTGAGGCTTATGCGTAAGCCTGAAGAGTCTTAGAGTGCCTATTTACAATGGCTCCCCACGGGACAGAGTTAGACACCAGGGTCGTTTTTTAACGTGGAGAAAAGTTACAAAATAAAAATTGTCTCAGTAGTGAAGGACTGCTCCTCCACCGAAAGAGAACAAGAAATGGAAGTGCAGCATCTGAAGAACAGATGGTATTTATTTGCTCCCCCACCGAGCAAATTAGGCACAAGGCCAATTTGCCCCCACATCTGGTCTTTGCTAGTAATAGCTAGTCATAGCTCGTCATAGCTTGCAGCATCTGCCGGAACAGATTGTATTTATTTGCTTCCCCACTGAGCAAATTAGGCACAAGGCCGTTTTTTAATGTTGAGAGACAGGGAGGGGGAGGGAAAAGGGGGGGACCAACTCTCGAGAGGTGGGAAATGGGAGCTGGATAGTAACTGTTGGTATGAAGGGTTGCCCCTACATTGACCAAGGTCTGATATCTGGGGTTACCCCCACATATGGTCTTTGCTTGCAGTATCTGCCGGAACAGATGGTATTTATTTGCTCCCCCACCGAGCAAATTAGGCACAAGGCCGATTTTTAATGTGAGGAGTGAAGGGGAAATGGGGACCAACTCCCCGGGGAGTAGGGGAGTTGGATAGTGACAATTGGTATGAAGGGTTGCCCCTACATTGACCAAGGTCTTATATGTGAGGTTGCCCACACATATGTTCTTTGCTTGCAGTATCTGCCGGAACAGATGGTATTTATTTGCTCCCCCACCGAGCAAATTAGGCACAAGGCCGATTTTTAATGTGAGGAGTGAAGGGAGGGGGAAGGAAAAAAGGGGACCAGCTCCCGAGAGGTGGGAAATGGGAGCTGGTTTAAGGTCAGGCATGTGGGGTTGCCCCCACATCTGGTCTTTGCTAGTCATAGCTTGCAGTATCTGCCGGAACAGATGGTATTTATTTGCTCCCCCACCGAGCAAATTAGGCACATGGCCAATTTTTAATGTGAGGAGTGAAGGGAGGGGGAAGGGAAAAAGGGGGACAGCTCCCGAGAGGTGGGAAATGGGAGCTGGTTAAAGGTCAGGCATGTGGGGTTGCCCCCACATCTGGTCTTTGCTAGTCATAGCTTGCAGTATCTGCCGGAACAGATGGTATTTATTTGCTCCCCCACCGAGCCAATTTCCCACAAGGCCAATTTTTAATGTGAGGAGTGAAGGGAGGAGGAAGGGAAAAAGGGGGCCAGCTCCCGAGAGATGGGAAATGGGAGCTGGTTAAAGGTCAGGCATGTGGGGTTGCCCCCACATCTGGTCTTTGCTAGTCATAGCTTGCAGTATCTGCCGGAACAGATGGTATTTATTTGCTCCCCCACCGAGCAAATTAGGCACAAGGCCAATTTTTAATGTGAGGAGTGAAGGGAGGGGGAAGGGGAAAAGGGGGCCAGCTCCCGAGAGGTGGGAAATGGAAGCTGGTTAAAGGTCAGGCATGTGGGGTTGCCCCCACATCTGGTCTTTGCTAGTCATAGCTTGCAGTATCTGCCGGAACAGATGGTATTTATTTGCTCCCCCACCGAGCAAATTAGGCACAAGGCCAATTTTTAATGTGAGGAGTGAAGGGAGGGGGGAGGGAAAAAGGGGCCCAGCTTCCGAGAGGTGGGAAATGGGAGCTGGTTAAAGGTTAGTCATGTGGGGTTGCCCCACATCTGGTCTTTGCTATTCATAGCTTGCAGTATCTGCCGGAACAGATGGTATTTATTTGCTCCCCCACCGAGCAAATTAGGCACAAGGCCAATTTTTAATGTAAGGAGTGAAGGGAGGGGGAAGGGAAAAGGGGACCAGCTCCCGAGAGGTGGGAAATGGGAGCTGGTTAAAGGTCAGGCATGTGGGGTTGCCCCCACATCTGGTCTTTGCTAGTCATAGCTTGCAGTATCTGCCGGAACAGATGGTATTTATTTGCTCCCCCACCGAGCAAATTAGGCACAAGGCCAATTTTTAATGTGAGGAATGAAGGGAGGGGGAAGGGAAAAGGGGACCAGCTCCCGAGAGGTGGGAAATGGGAGCTGGTTAAAGGTCAGGCATGTGGGGTTGCCCCACATCTGGTCTTTGCTAGTCATAGCTAGTCATAGCTTGCAGTATCTGCCGGAACAGATGGTATTTATTTGCTCCCCCACCGAGCCAATTTCCCACAAGGCCAATTTTTAATGTGAGGAGTGAAGGGAGGGGGAAGGGAAAGAGGGGGACAGCTCCTGAGAGGTGGGAAATGGGAGCTGGTTTAAGGTCAGGCATGTGGGGTTGCCCCCACATCTGGTCTTTGCTAGTCATAGCTTGCAGTATCTGCCGGAACAGATGGTATTTATTTGCTCCCCCACCGAGCAAATTAGGCACAAGGCCAATTTTTATGTGAAGAGTGAAGGGAGGGGGAAGGGAAAAAGGGGGCCAGCTCCCGAGAGGTGGGAAATGGGAGCTGGTTAAAGGTCAGGCATGTGGGGTTGCCCCCACATCTGGTCTTTGCTAGTCATAGCTTGCAGTATCTGCCGGAACAGATGGTATTTATTTGCTCCCCCACCGAGCAAATTAGGCACAAGGCCGATTTTTAATGTGAGGAGTGAAGGGAGGGGGAAGAGAAAAAGGGGACCAGCTCCCGAGAGGTGGGAAATGGGAGCTGGTTAATGGTCAGGCATGTGGGGTTGCCCCCACATCTGGTCTTTGCTAGTCGTAGCTAGTCATAGCTAGTCATAGCTTGCAGTATCTGCCGGAACAGATGGTATTTATTTGCTCCCCCACTGAGCAAATTAGGCACAAGGCCGTTTTTTAATGTGGAGAGAGAGGGAGGGGGAGGGGAAAGGGGACCAGCTCCCGAGAGGTGGGAAATGGGAGCTGGTTAATGGTCAGGCATGTGGGGTTGCCCCCACATCTGGTCTTTGCTAGTCATAGCTAGTCCTAGCTAGTCATACCTTGCAGTATCTGCCGGAACAGATGGTATTTATTTGCTCCCCCACCGAGCAAATTAGGCACAAGGCCGATTTTTAATGTGAGGAGTGAAGGGAGGGGGAAGGGAAAAAGGGGACCAGCTCCCGAGAGGTGGGAAATGGGAGCTGGTTAATGGTCAGGCATGTGGGGTTGCCCCCACATCTGGTCTTTGCTAGTCATAGCTTGCAGTATCTGTCGGAACAGATGGTATTTATTTGCTCCCCCACCGAGCAAATTAGGCACAAGGCCGATTTTTAATGTGAGGAGTGAAGGGGAAATGGGGACCAACTCCCCGGGGAGTAGGGGAGTTGGATAGTGACAATTGGTATGAAGGGTTGCCCCTACATTGACCAAGGTCTTATATGTGAGGTTGCCCACACATATGGTCTTTGCTTGCAGTATCTGTCGGAACAGATACTACACTTTGATCTTGGCCAAAAGTGCCAAAAATAATTCATTTATGAATATTCAGTGTAGCTTACTCGCCATATATATTTTGTAACTTATTAACTAGCTCTACCTACGTATTGAGCACTTTCGAAGTAAATACTTAAAGTTTACGCATGATTTATACTTTCGTATATTAATTTTATGTGAGTAAATTAAGTAGTTATATATATATATATATATGGTATTTATTTGCTCCCCCACCGAGCAAATTAGGCACAAGGCCGATTTTTAATGTGAGGAGTGAAGGGAGGGGGAAGGGAAAAAGGGGACCAGCTCCCGAGAGGTGGGAAATGGGAGCTGGTTAATGGTCAGGCATGTGGGGTTGCCCCCACATCTGGTCTTTGCTAGTCATAGCTAGTCCTAGCTAGTCATAGCTTGCAGTATCTGCCGGAACAGATGGTATTTATTTGCTCCCCCACCGAGCAAATTAGGCACAAGGCCGATTTTTAATGTGAGGAGTGAAGGGAGGGGGAAGGGAAAAAGGGGACCAGCTCCCGAGAGGTGGGAAATGGGAGCTGGTTAATGGTCAGGCATGTGGGGTTGCCCCAAATCTGGTCTTTGCTAGTCATAGCTTGCAGTATCTGTCGGAACAGATGGTATTTATTTGCTCCCCCACCGAGCAAATTAGGCACAAGGCCGATTTTTAATGTGAGGAGTGAAGGGGAAATGGGGACCAACTCCCCGGGGAGTAGGGGAGTTGGATAGTGACAATTGGTATGAAGGGTTGCCCCTACATTGACCAAGGTCTTATATGTGAGGTTGCCCACACATATGGTCTTTGCTTGCAGTATCTGTCGGAACAGATGGTATTTATTTGCTCCCCCACTGAGCAAATTAGGCACAAGGCCGTTTTTAATGTGAGGTAAAAACCAACTCCCCTAAAAGTAGGCAAAAAGGGGGCACTCTGGTTACCAAAAATAATAATTGTCCCAGTATAGAGGGTTTCCCCTCCATTGACTGGTACAAACTATCTTAAGTGCAGCATCTGCCGGAACAGATGGAATTTATTTGCTCCCCCACTGAGCAAATTAGGCACAAGGCCGTTTTTAATGTGAGGTAAAAACCAGCTCCCCTAAAAGGGGTCACTCTGGTTACCAAAAATAATAATTGTCCCAGTATAGAGGGTTTCCCCTCCATTGACTGGTACAAATTATCTTAAGTGCAGCATCTGCCGGAACAGATACTACACTTTGATCTTTGCCAAAAATGCCAAAAATAATTCATTTATGAATATTCAGTGTAGCTTACTCGCCATATATATTTTGTAACTTATTAACTAGCTCTACCTACGTATTGAGCACTTTCGAAGTAAATACTTAAAGTTTACGCATGATTTATACTTTCGTATATTAATTTTATGTGAGTAAATTAAGTAGTTATATATATATATATATATATATACACACATATATATATATAGTAAGGTATAAAATATATGTGGCAATTAAGCTGCACAGAATATTCCGCGTTTCATCCACACTAGGATTCATTCTATGCAGCTTAATTGCCACATATATTTTATAACTTACTACCTAGCTCTACCTACGCATTGAACGATGCTGAAGTAAATACTTAAAGTTTCACGCATATATGTATACTTTCGTATATTAATTTATGTAATTAAATGAAGTAGTCATATATATATATATATATATATATATATATATATATATATATATATATATATATATATATATATATCAGTCTATACAAGGAGATCAAGAAATCCATTGTAATTTATGGTTTTCCGCTATTGCGATCATCAGATCACATGGTTTGATTATCATCTTTACACAAAAGCAATTTCTATCCCATGGAAGGGCAACCTAGAAATACGTGAATGCCTCACAGCAAAACGTACTAAATTACCTCGCTATAAGCATAAGTATAGAACTGCTATTTACGATGAGATCTTGAGTTCCGCATCTGATTATCTAAAGTACATCGAATAAATATTCAACACCCTAGAGTATAATATATTTTTACATGCGACCAAATATCTTTATAAGCAAGTTTATCTCTTGATCGGCTGTCACGTTTTAGTCTGGAATAGCCTTTTTGTCGGTCTGTCAATGTTAAGGCGACAATCATATTTTAGGCACGTCTGCATATACATATATGAAAAAGAAATCATGATGGTAGAAATAAAAATTAAATACATTATAATATTGATTAAACAATCAAAAATTTAGAGATAGAATTATAATAAAGAAAATCCTAATATTTTCAAATATATTCCAATTTTATCAGTGGATAAACATTATTTAAAGTGCGTTACTTTTTAGCAGAAAATTTAAAATATTAATGTAATGACTATATGTACATCCGGGTCTTTCGTCCTGCAATATCGCGATTGGCTCGTTCAGCTGCAAAAAGTGTTTGAATATAAGGTTAAGTGGCAGTTTTAATCATTTAGAACAGCTTAAAAGCCCCGCCGCTCATTCATTTTTTTACCAACTTCCACACAATTATTACGGTTTATAGATGATATTCTCAGCTAAATTGTGAAAAAAAAGGAGGGGAAAAAAAAAAAAAGAATTTCCAATTTTCGTTCAGTGAAACAAAAGTTATGATGAATTTACTGGTGTTAAAATTCGTTAAAAAAACGTAAGGAGGTGAGCGACGTTTTTTATGACTGGTTTCCATAGCAACCACGTCGTTTCAGCGACTACTGTTGCTACCAACTCTCCGCTCTCGCGAAAACAGAAGTAACAAGTGAAACAAAGAGAATGAAAGAATAAAAGGGAGATAATTGGGTGATTTTATTGCAAGCAGACGAGTGCCGTACATTGTTATTACATATATGTATGCTATGTTTATGGGGGCAAAAAAAAAAAAAAGACTGAAATTAAAAACAAATAAATTTACTGGAAGAATCATGGATTACAATAGATAAATGAGAACATGAAAAGTAATATGGTTCAGCTTAAACATGGAAAAGAAAACGAAAATATATTCAAGTAGAAAATATAATAAATTCATAACTTAAACTATTGCAGCATTGAGAATTGATGATATAATGTTAATGTTAATACTGCAATACTTTAAGTTATAAAGTTATTATATTTTTACTGGAATATATTGTCCTTTTCTTTTCCATGTTTAAGCTTAAACATATTATCATGCCCGCATTTTCGATCGTTATATATATATATATATATATATATATATATATATATATATATATATATATGTGTATGTATATATATATATATATATATGTATAGGCTAACGGCAGTTTGTATATAACTTCCAAATATGGTCAACCCAAGATAGGGAGCATTATATATATATATATATATATATATATATATATATATATATATATGTATATATATATATGTATATAACTACTTCATTTACTCACATAAACCTAATATACGAAAGTATAGATTTATGCGTGAACTTTAAGTATTTACTTCAAAAGTGCTCAATACGTAGGTAGAGCTAGTAAGTAATTTATAAAATATATATGGCGATTAAGCTACACTGAATATTCTGCGTTTCATCCAACTATAGGATTCGTCAGGCTTATGCGCGAATTCTGTGGTTGCTTCTTGTATTTATATATGTTGAGGATTTCTAGTTAGCCAATCAGCTTTCAAGTATCCACTGCGCCCCTTCCTATCAGCCAATGGGCATACATTTTATCGAACAAAGGATCTGTTTTAGAACTAGGTTAGTGGTTTAAGGTAGACGTTTTCCTTCCTTTATATATATATATATATATATATATATATATATAAATATACCTATGTGTACACACACACATGCATATATATATATATATATATATATATATATATATATATACATATATGTGTGATCGTTTATGTATATTCATGTTTATTTAATTTATTTATTTGTTTGTTTTCTATTGTTATTGTTAGTTTTAAAGCTATTTTGTATCGCTATCCTAGAGTAAGTTTTATTTTGTGAACACAGTTGTTTGCTATTTCTCCTCTACAGTTTAATAGATTTTGAGGTTCTTTAAAGTACAGGATAGCAAATTTTTCATGGAGGCATAATTTACATGGGTCGTCTAAATGTCTGCACGTGGTAGCTTGTCTCATTATTTTCCATTCGACTACCGGTGAATGTCCGCTTTCTTTGAGTTCCCAGTATTTATTCGCTAGTGTTGTTTTTATACGGTGTTTTTTATTTTTGAATGTACTTTTGTGGTCATAGTATCGGGTTTTGAAATCTAAGGAAGTCATGCCTATGTAATATAAACCCGATACTTAATCGAGTCAGACGTTATTTTATATAAATTTTAATGTTATTGCGAACACGTGCGAACACCTACGAACCATACTGTTTCTGTCATTTTTGACGGAAGGTGTACATTTGTTCTATTTATTATTCTTATCCAATTAAAACCTTATTCATATTAGTTTAAGTTTCAAGTAGATCGCTTCAAACAATATTTAGAGCTTGACGCCGTGCACATCTTTTAAGATTATCATTTACAAATGACTAGCAGCGCTAACCCCCATTGCCCGCAGAAAAGGTATAACATATTTCTATTTAAATTTTTATCCTTCGACCCCTCTCTATTTTTCTTTATTTCCCCTGCCGTGCTCTATCTCTCTCGAAACCCTTCTTTCTCCTCTGCCCAGTCTATTCCTATCCAGTTGAACACGCGCGTGCATACACACATACAACGCTCATTTATAATATATACTACTTGTGGAATGCGTCTTAATTTTATTTAAAAATTAGTACATAATACTAAAAATTCCCCCTTCTTACAAAGCTCGGATCAGTGTACACCCAGAGAATGAATTTTCTTTCCTTAATTTTAGATGTAATTCATCTAGGCCAATGCTGATCAAGACAATACCAAATTGGTTGTGTAGTAGTTTTGGATTTTCATCTGGATATACAAACATACGAACGTCCGAGCTCCAATCTATGCCCCCTCCCACTCGCCAAATTTTAACGAGAAATTTTCGTCTAGTAGGAAACACTATCAATAATTTTCCCCCACTCTTTATCTGTGCCTAAACCTAAACGTAGATTCCATGAACAAAGTTTTTTTCTTAGAACTGCACACCTGTCGAACTTACTTCCGTTTGCCTCCTTCCGGCTGACTACAATATGGTCGTCTTCAAGTCCAACGTAAACAAGTTCTTGATGAGCCATTTCTATTAAGTAATCCAATTTACCAAATTAACACTACTAACGATTACTATGATATTGTCCCATTGAATACTGCGCACTCTTTAACCCTTATCCTCGAGTAACCTCCGGGCCTTGATAAGTGGAGCTCCTATGTATAAAAAACCACACACACACACGCGCGCGGACACACATACACACACACACAGACACACACACACACACACACGCACACACACAGACACACACACACACACGCGCACACACACATTTGTCCTTTATATAATAGATTTATGAATTCTTATTTACAGTAACGTGCATATATTTTAGATGATATACATCCCGGATCGCGTTATGCATGAACATGCTTGTTCACAAAATACATAATAAGAAACATAGAAATTGCGATATAAGTGTGATTCACAAACTATATACTATTGGTCGCTGACGTCAACTTCCTCTGTAGTCCATTACTCGACCTGAACCGGAAGATATCTGATGATGAAGTCCTTAATGAACCCAGAAAGAACTTTACTTCTTATCTGTATACGTACAACAAGTAAAGGAAAATCTTTATTTCTTTTAATTATTTATATAACCTTATTTCTTCTTTCTTTTAGATATATTACATGGATATTAAAAGTGTTTTTTTGTTTTTGTTTTAGAGTCGGCGAACTTGAAATTAAAATAAATAACAGAAAAAAAATTGTTATGGTTTATTGTAAACGTTTAGTTTTTGACATTTATAATTTAAATACAATTTCGTGGCGTAATATATAGGTTTAATTCTGACTCTACGCATTAAATTACGCTGCATTTCGGCAATAACGCGTTGGATGTTGTATTTCAAATAGTCTATTGTGTTTGGTTTATTAGCGAATATATGGGACTTCATATATTCTCGATGAAAATAATATAATGGTGTTTAATTGCATGAACAACGTTGCCAGTTGGCAGATCCATTTTTGTGAAATTATTCGTTTCAGTAAATCGATCGTATTGCGAACTGTGTGACATGTGGCTCTGAAATGTGCCAAAACCACATGATCATTTATTAAATCAAGCTGAACTAAAAATAACCGATAGTTGTCAAGTCTGCAATTTAAAGTTATGGCGCCTTTGATAACACAAAACAAAGCAACAAAAAACACTGCATATAAGAATAATTCCAACTGTTGCATATCAAATATAAAAAAATCCCCCTCTTCATTCAAAGTAATAACCCCCTTCCCCCCAAAAAAGCAAACAAACAAAAAAACAAACAAAAACAAATGCTTCTAGTCCACGATATAAATTCGCTACCGAAACTTGTGGGACGTCGAGATTCGTATATATTTTTAGACGAGACACTAATCCTCTAACGCAAACAATTGTAAAATACGCTCATTTATTTTGGTCTCGTCCATTTTGAAGACAGATAAAGTAAGCAGAATTGGATACACAAGAACTCTTTTCCTAAATAAGTTCAAGTAGAGGTGATATAGTTATTATCAAAATATTTTGCTGCATACATTTCAACGCCAGAGTCGGGGCCAAATACATAGCGTTGCGCAGTATGGGATCAGCTATTTGGTTTTCACATGTAATCGGATTATTTATTGATTTTTATATAGAAGTCATCATTTATCAAGAGCCAAAAGCCACTCGGGGATAAGGGTGGATAAGTTTCAGGTTGTCGGTGAAACAACACCATAATGATCGGTAGAGATGGAGACTGGATAAAATTTTATTATTTAAGAGGGCAGCTAAGCAAATATTTTTTTAAACTGGACTCGAAGACGACCAAGTTGTAGGTAACCGGGAAGCAGCACTGTAAAGAAACTTTGTTAATAAAATTTGCGTTTAGTTTTAGGCACAGATAAGGATAAGGGGAAATTGTTGACAATGGTTGTAGCTAAACGATTATTTGTTGTTAATGTTTTATCAAGGGGGTACCGTAGATTGAAGATCAGTGTTGCACTTGCCATGAAAAATAAAAAGAACAGAGATATATTCGAAACATCTCTTCCGTGGGAAAGAATTGGAAGTAGGAGAACAATACATCACTTACTAGGTTTCGAAACTGATTTGGAACCCCGTCAAAGCAGGAAAAACCTATTCTTTGTAGCGCCTCCCTCCCCCACGTAGCTACAGAACTCAAACTTATGACGTATTTAGCTCATAAGCAGTGATACGATTGCTTCGGGACTAATATACATTCTAAAGTGATAGAATGATTCAATTCTTTTCTCAGCTACATTGGCAACAGATTTGACGTTGCATTTTAGGCCAGAAGTGAATGTTACCTCCAAAAATTTGTCAAAGCACCGTGCTTCCTCGAGATGAGAGCTCTTCATTTCGTTATTTTAATACTAAAGTATGAACCCCTAATTACCTTACCTATGAATTTTAATATCGTTCCTTGTATTTAAATATGTGGTCGGTTCTTAATATAAATAATCGTACTGTTGATACTTCTTCATTTGATAAGCTTCCAAGACTCCAAACCTGAAATGGAAAACTTGCATGAAATTTGCTGAGGACGCAGTAGAAATATTCGTATTATTCTATCGCTCCGCAAAGTATCAAGCTTCTGGCGTAATATTCTATGTGTATTAAAGCTAGATCCGTCCGAAAGTATTATTGTCATATCTGGGAAGCTTCCTCTCAGAGCACGCTTTCTTGTCTTTAAGGAATATAAAACCGACATCGAAATCTAGCGAGGGATGATCCATTCTCTACTCTACACCCTCTAGCCTATCTCTGTCGTTATATTTACGGTAGGTGCTATACCGAGCTCCAATCTCACACACCATTACAAAACATTCACAGCATGAACTCGTCTATCTACAAGTACTGCACGGAACTTTCCTTTCCATCTCTCTCCTTCCTATACGCAAATAGACAAATGAAACTCCATGAACAAAGTTTCTGTCGAAAGAACATCCCATTTGTAGAAAGCTAAACCAAAAGCGTGCTTCTCAACCGACTAAAATTGTCGTTGTCAAGTCTTATGTAAACGAGTATTTGTTTAGCTTGTAACTTAATGCATATGAGTGCGTGGGAAAGTATCAGGAGCAGCGGAGGATGGCTGGCTTGCGAAGAGAGTGGCAGCAGCAGTAGCTGAAAAGGTGAATATGCACATTAGGAATTGTGTGCGAGAAGAAAAAGGAAAAAAGGAGAAAATACACCATATGGTCGGAGAAGCAAAGGGCGCGTCGAAAAAAATGGATGTGTAAGATTGAAGACGAGAATGGTCCGGCTGTGGCCAGCATGCGGTCGGAAGAAAGAGAAACGAGCTCAGGCTAGATGGACATATAGCAGCGAGAGACATTTTAAGAAGTGTCGAGACGAAAGAGTAACGGTAGTAAAACTTTTGTTAATAAAAGAAAAAAAAATGCCGACCCGAATTTATATTTCTTTCTTTCCTTTAATTGTTTGTAACGGCTACGTTACAAGCTGTCCTCTTGGATAATCAATTTTTCTTAAGTAATTCTTTTGACTATTCAACCCATTCTATTTTCTACTAGTGACATTAATCATCCAACCGACAATCCCTTTAACTCTTATCAACGGATCTAGTTAAACAATGGCCCGTTATCAAATAAATGAAAATCCTTGAAATAGGTTATATTCCGTTATCACACATCTGACTCTAGTGATCGAGGGGAAATCTAAAGCTGAGTCAACTATTCATTTCGCCTGAAAGATGAGTCTGTTATCGACATGGCTTTCTTCTGTACCTTTCCAGTTAAACTCTTTCCTAAAAATTTATGCGAGAGACCACATGAAGTTTGCTAACATCGCAAGTGAAAGTGATTCTGTGAAAGGAACTGGGTTCAAACTTAGTACACCTAAACCACCGTTACCTCCTATGAAAATTAGACTATCTAGATCATCTATCTATCTATCTATCTATCTATCTATCTATCTATCTATCTATCTATCTATCTATCTATTCCCTGTCTTCTATCAGCTGCCTCAGACCTTCCGGATCGCAGTTGGTATCACATGTAATTTGCTAGATTAATATGGATCTAGGTCGTCCTATGCTCGTGCGCCTGTGCCATGGAGCCCACAGCAATACACTCCTCATCAACTCTTGCTTTCTCCTCTGGAAGTGACCAGCAAAACATAGATGTTGCCCCCTGGTTGTAGTAGATATGGCAGGTAGGTTGACATAAAGTTGCTGCTTCGTGGCATGATCTAGCCTAAATATATTTAACACTGTTCATAGCGTACGGGTGTACGTGCTGCCTAGCTTTCTTTCCAATCTTTTGGTAAGTATCAAGGATTACGTCATGATTTCATTAAACTTATGTGTTTTTTCAATTTAGTATAGAAAGTTATCTTCCCGGATGTTGTACTTTAGACTTAAATAATTACAATACCAACATTTCATTTCGAATAGACATTTTCTAAGCGTGGGTTCATGTTTTTAAAAAGAAAATAAATTGAAATTCGCTTTAATTTCTTTGTGAATAGTTTTACATTCATTTATTATGTACTAGCGATAGGGTGGCGCCCGGCGTTGCCCGGTCGTAAAATACGCTCGAAAATTATATTTTAATTCGTCCACATTTCGTAGATATTATTATAGAGTTGTGATTTCAAAAAGAAAAAGAAAAGTATTTGGGTGCCATCAGTTAGAATCGAAACCCAAACCAAAACTGCTGGTTACTTTACCACTGTACGTGACACGTATATAAACCGATTAAAAATAAACTAAGATGAATATACAAAATGTATAGCGATTTTTTTTTTTTAATTTTGACCCATTTTTTGACCACTTAAAAACTATTTTAACCGGCTAAAACCCCATAAAAGAAAGGTCAATAAAAAATCCAATCAATCAGAGCCTCAAGTGATTATATTTTTTACGGGCCGTTCGTTTATGGGTTTAATTGTTTTTTAAGGGGTCAAAAATATGACAAGATTGAAAAAAAAATTCTTATACATTTTGTACATTCATTTTAATTTATTTAAAATTTTAAATTTTGATCGTCTTCTATGCGTGTTTCATTAGTACAGTAGTAACGTCATTATCATTGACTGTTTCGAGTTCGATTCTAGCTGATGGCACCCATATATTTTTTGTTTACTTTTGAAATCACGACTCTATATTAATATATACAAAATCTGGACGAATAAAAATATCATATTTAAGCGTATTTTACGCCCGGGCAAAGCTAGAGATGCCCCGCTAGTTATATAAAAAAGAAAAAAATAATCTTGTAATTGTGTATTAAGTTTTCCAACAATTACTATCTTGTATATTTTCGCATTGTTATTAGTGATCTACAAATTGGCTTCAAATTTTTTTTTGTTATTTGGGAGAAAATCTTAAATTGTTTTTCGAAATTAGGACAGATATTTGAAAAGTTATCACTAAATTCCCAATTCTTCGACATATTATCGGCGGATTAATGGAATACGAAGAATCAGAAAGTCTTAATTTCGATTCCCGACCAATTTCCAAGAAAAAAAACCCCAAACAAACAAATATATATAAAAAAAGAAATGAATATCGTTTATAAGTTTCTTCGTCCCTTGATTAAATGTTAACACGAGTGATTAACACAAACCTAGAAATCAAGTGAGGAATTTCACTCTGAAATTCGCCAAAGACATATGAAACGAAGCGAGTAAATTGTAATGGCGAAATTTTGCATCGGACATAAAAAAGCAAATTCTTTGGCAACGTAGAGAAAACGGTAAAGGCTTATTTTCTACTTCGATTAACAGAATAATGCCAATTGTGGAATTAAAAACAATTCTCTTGGGAACTTTTTTTTTGGTGGATTATTCTTCAGGGCGTTTATTACTTCCATATGATAAAAAAAATGACTTACTAAACAAAGAGAAAGCAGAAACAGCAGAAATCTATTTAACGCCTAAAAGTTTCGTCGATAAACATTCACGACGAATTGAAATTGTAGCTAATATTTGTTTTTTTTTGTTTCATAAAGAAACCCGGCAGTTTTGTAATTGCTGTCTATAATTTATCCTCACTAAGTGAGACAATACAAATGTTTTAAAAACTTATGATTCAAAACACTAAACGAACTCCACAAGTATTTCTTTTATATGGCCACTAGCAGGGAGACTCGAAGTTGCCCGGGATTGAATGATGGTCAACGAATATTTTACACTCTTATATTTTATATTGTCATCGAAATCTGTGGAATCGCCCGGGAAGAAGCTTCACATGCAATTTAGTCCAACATATATGTTATTTTGCATTGCGCTCTAGAGAACCTACTGTTTCTTTTATAGAATAGATAAAATTCCAGTTGAAAAAAACAAAAACATTAAGAAATTTACGTGCGGGGGTTGAACATACAGACCACGTCACGTAAAAAGAAAAAGAAGAAAAAAAACACATAAATTTTGAAGTCTTATAAAATTCTTTGCAGTTAATGAAAAAAAATTAAGAAATTTACGTGCGGAGTTTAAACCTACAGACCACGTTATGCAAATAAATAAATAAATAAATAGTTAAAAATAAATAAATGAATAAATAAAAATAAAAAATAAATAAAAACCCGCTATGAACTTACCCACAGTAGAATTTTCACGGCCCGTTGTTCTATCATTGTTGCTAAGCGACGACACGGAACATTGGTTTTACCGATGATAGATAAATTAAAATAACGGTTCCTATTACTGATTATCGGTAATTATCAGGGGTATTCTGAGACAAAACTTAACTAAGATCACTCCCAGACTTATATACTAAAGTTCTGTAAATTTTAAAGAAAATCTGTTCAGCCGTTTCGGAGTCTATAAGGAACGAACTCACATACAGAGACAGTTGCATTTATATAATTGTAGAGATTAGTCTTATAGTTACACCGGGAACAAAATAATCTAAAATAATTCTTCATCACTCCCAAATACTATGGCCATCATGTAATACTATTTGAACACGTTTAACCGAAATACAGTCGGAGAATATCTCTACCTCTATCTCTACTGTTATATAAAAAGGACTTTGTGTGCGTGTGTGTGTCATTTCGTTCCCTATGGACTCGAAAATGACTGAGACGATTTTTATGAAATATAACACGAAAGTACTTTATGTGCCTGGCAGTCTTAGATAGGTTTTGTACCGGAATGTCTATCGATAATCGAAATAATCCGATGAAAGAAGGAACAGGCGATTTTGACCAAAGTTAACCTCTTACACAACCTAACATAACAAGTGCATATGATAACTTTTATTACGACACAAGCCGGAAGGCTCGGCATATAAACTCAATAGTAGGTTCTTTGATATGGCAGGGGCGCATTAGGGATGCACAATTGAAAAGCACAATTGAAGTATGATACTTGACTTTTCATTTTACGCTTAAATTCAAACCATTATATTAAAAAAAGTAATTTTATAAAATCAACAGTAAGTTCTCTACAGTGCAATGTAGACTAGAATGTATTGTGGACTAAATCACTGTGAGAGGCATGTGAATCTCCCTTCCGGTACATGGCTAGGGGTCCCCAACTAGAGCAAGCAGTCAATAGATTTGATTGAAAAAAAAATGGACGATTTCACTGATTTCGATGACAACAAAATATGGAACGCTGAAGCATTTGTGGATCTCCATTAAATCCTGAGTAACGTTGGGTCATCGGGTCACCCTGCGATCAAAATATAGATTAAAGTGTTTTTATTTTAGAAGGAACCTAGTAGTTTTATAATCGGTTTCTTAAAATTACACCTTATATAAAAAAAAATGAAGCGACAAAAATATTTTTAAACCTATGATTAAAAAACTGAGCGAACCTCACAAGAACTTATTTTATGGACACTAGCAGAGCTATCCGGCGTATTAAAATAGAATAAAATTGAGTGTAACGTCTTTATATTAAAATTTCTCTCTCTCTCTCTCTCTCTCTCTCTCTCTCTTTAGTAATCTCTGTATTCTCAGATTTCAAAGATGGCGTACCAAAATAAAAAAAAGGTAATTACAACTTCTCTCCCAATTTTCCGATTTTATAATAATGCCCATATCCCTTGGTTTTCTTTTCAAATTGATAAATACTTTCTTTACTGATGCGTAAAGGTGAAATAGATTTAATAATTTACATACTAATTACATGAATGATTTTTCCGCAACGAAATATGGCTGTAAAAAATTAAGCATTAAAACTTATTTACAAGGAATAAATTGTAAGATGATCAACATTTTGAAATTTGGAATATAGACTTTTTGTGATTTATACATACATATATATATATATATATATATATATATATATATATATATATATATAATAAAAATACGTATCAAGTGCGCTTGAAAGCCAAATTACAACGCAATTTTACGAAAATAACCAAATATTTTACTTATTTGAAATTTGTAATTTAAATATATTTCGGACTCAAATCCCATCTTCAGTATTTTGTGTCTTTCTTTTTGTTGTTCTTCATTCTTACCATGTTGTAAAGTTAGAGAAAGAAAAGTCGGTAGTAATAATCCGCACGGTTGTATTTGGAAATGTCGGGAACAGTGCGTTGGCTACGCGAGGTTAACGTCACAGGTGTGAGTTTCGTTATAGAAGCGTTGATTTAATTTGAATAAAATTAAATACGCGTCAAATACGTTTAAAAGACAAATTACAACGCATTTATACGAAAATAAACAAATGTTTGTAAATTTATAATTTAAATATATTTCGAAATCAAACTCCATCCTCAGTATTTTGCTTATTTTTTTTCCTCCTCTTTTTTCTTGCTAGGTTGTAAAGTTAGAGAAAGAAAAATCAGTAGTAAAATTGCGTCATGATTTGACATTCAAGCGCTCTTGATGCGTATTTTATTTTATTTAAATCAAATCAACGCTTCTATAACGGAACTCACACCCCTGATGTTAATCTCGCATAGCCAACGCACCGTTCCCGACACTTCAAAATACAACTGCTGATATATATATATATATATATATATATATATATATATATATATATATATATATATATATTCAGACAGATATTGTTAAATCTCAGCAGTTGTATTTTGAAGCATATATAATATATATAAGCATTACTCTTCATACATATACATAAATAAATAGAATGATAAAATTAATTATTTTTTATTCTATTTGCTGCGAGCGCCATTGATATTCACTGCGGTATAGCTATTAAAAATGTTATCGACCAACATGGATTTCGAGTGATTTGGAACACCTGCCAATTGAGCAAAAAGATTTTCCACGAAATACATTATAGAACACGATCACACACATTTGATCATTGTCTGGGTGTTTTGACTAATCAAGTAAGATTTACTATTAGGAAACAATAAATAGAAAATGACTTGTTTTTTCTTTCTTTTAAACAACGATCCATTTCAATTTCTTGCGCGGCGATAGCCTTCCTAAATATATATATCACCCACAATGCTTCAAACAAACTACATCTCCTTATAAAATATGTACATGTTTCGACGTGTAACTTATGACACTTAATTACGCACGCAAAAATGAACAAAAAAAGAAAGGACATAGAAGTCAGTTGATCTTTGTCTCATGAGTGTTGATCGATTTGCTTGTGAAAACAAGGAAGATAACAAATAATCTGATTGCTTAACGTCAAACTCAATAACACGCATATATATATATATATATATATATATATATATATATATATATATATATATATATATGTATATATATATATATTCATATGTGTGTGCGCATGTGTATATTATTCTGTGGTTACTTTGTGTCATAAGTGCGTGTTCGTGTATGATATATATATACACACACTTATTTGATCACTGTCTGTCTGACGTAATGAACATTTAAATTAAAATGTTTAAAATTCAACGCTATTTCACATGATTAATGGTAGCCGAATGGATACAGCCTCCGCTAATCGAGCCAGAGATGTCTCGTGTCGCGGGGTTCGAATCGTTCGACTGGTAGTAATCGTGACACCCTGCACTGAAGAATCCCGAAAGGATGAAACACTAGTGTCTGTAGGTATTTAATTATTATAGTAAAAAAATAATTAAATATATATATATATATATATATATATATATATATATATAAACTACTTCATTTACTCACATAAAATTAATATACGAAAGTATAAATTTATGTGTAAACCTTAAGTATTTACTTAAAAATTGCTCAATACGTAGGTAGAGTTAGTTAGTAAGTTATAAAATATATATATATATATATATATATATATATATATATATATCACACACGAACACACACTTATGACACAAAGTAACCACAGAATAATATACACATGCGCACACACACATTACCAAATATTTACTTCTACCACACAAGAAAGATGAATGACAAAAAAAAAAAAAAAAATAAATAAATAAAAATAAATAAATAAAGAATACACCACCCATGATTCCAATTTCCACTGAATGTACCCCATCTAATCCGAATACAACTGAAGAAAACCTCACTTAGTTATAAGAAATGACAATTTAGAAACACATTCCCTTTCATGAGAAGAACATTAATTGTCAGAATGGCTTCCTGGAACCTATTTTTTTGCAAAAAAAAAAAAAAAAAAAAAAAAAAAAATCTGATAAGGACAAACGCGTTATGGATATTTAACCTTTCTATTAATAATTGAAAAATGAAAATATCAAATAATAAGCTATGTATATAAGAAACAACACTAGTTGCTGGCTACAAATTTACATTTTTGCTCTTGTTGGAATTTCTGTACCCCATATATACATATAAGGGGTACGTAAATATATAAAACACACACACACACACACACAGAGATAGTCGGTCTTAGCGCAAATGCCATATCCGACTCCCGAGCCGTTGAATACTCTCCGACACTTCAATAACATTACATTCATAGGAAATTAATTTCCTTCAATTCTTGTGTTAATTTCTGGTGATCCTGGGATTTTTGTGAAAGGGTTCAAGTCTCTTGAGCAGCAATAATTATCAATTTCTATACTAATGATTGTGTAAGCACTAAGCACTATTGTCTACAGATATACAACACCTTCTTAATATATATTTAAAATAATACATATGTGTATTTGTGTGTATGTGTGAGCCATACTCAAATGCAAAGATAATCAGAGAACGACATCTTGGATTTTTGATGAAAGTCCTCTTAATGAGCTTGCGCCGTTGCAACGCGTGCTGTCAAATCAGTCCGCCATGGTTAGCCCTGGCAAGAACTGAAGTTTTCGACGACATAGATCCCTGGCTCTAGCATTGATATGACCATTACCACGGCGATGAAGGGGTGGACATTAGTTGATGTACTAAGTATAATCATATTTAAGTACTTTTAGTTGTTGCAATTCACCGACTTTCTCAGTTTAGGATGGTTGAGTTACCTCCCTTAATCGCAGAAATTGCATCATAAAGAAAAATAATTGTACACTTATTTTTCATGACCATCAGGTTTCGAAGTAGAGAAAAAAAACTCCGTAGTAATTTTGTCCTTTCTGCGCACATTTTTATGAGTTTCAAATTTGTAAATAATTTTTTTTATAAGTTTTAAACTGATATAAGAAATATATATTTTTTTAATTATATTTTGTGCGTTGTTAATAAATTTTCTAATTTTCAATGAAATTCGAACAGGCTTGTCGAGTTGAGTGGACTTTTATAACTCGAGCCCTCCACCATATTTGTGATTTAGTAAAAAACAAAACAACAACAAACAGCAACAACAACGAAACAAATAAAATATCTTATGTGATCCATAAAATTTGATAACGACTTTCAATAACTTTCAATCTATCTATATTATATCTATAAAAGTGAACGTGTCTGTGTGTGTATGTTTGTGTGTGTGTGTGTGTGTGTCTGTGTACATTTCCCTACGCAATAACTCTGTCAATTTTTAGTCTACAGACTCGAAATTTGATATACAGGGTACCGAGATTGAGCCCAAAACAATAAATATTAAGGGGTCATAATAGGGGTCAAAGTTAAAAAAATTACCGTTTTTTTTTGTGTTTATTTTTTTGCTCAGCATGCACCTCCAAATACCCGGGCAACGCTGGGTACTCATTGCTAGTATATCTATAAAAGTGAAAGTGTTTTTCTGTGTGTGTGTGTGTGTCTGTGTACATTTCCCTACGCAATAACTCTGTCAATTTTTAGGCTACAGACTCGAAATTTGTATATACAGGGTACTGAGATTTGGTAAAATCGATGTGACCGGATTTCGGCCAGAAATTTGGCGATTAAGAGTTCAAAGGTCAACGATTTTCTTTTGAGAACTCTATCAAACTCCTCCGAAAATTTTTGGTCTAAACACTTTAAATTTTTGATATAGGTTCCTTGGACATGGATCTAACTTAATAACGTGATTTGAGCCCAAGACAATAAATATTAATGGGTTATAATCGGAGTCAAAGTTAAAAAAATTGACCGCTTTCTTTTTGCTCAACATACCTGGGCAACGCCGGGCTGAAATGCTTGTACCAAATAAACACTCTTTATATTCGGGTTCAGGTGTTTATATGTGCGCCTTTATCGCTTGGTTTGACGCCGCTGTTTCTTTTCGCTGCGTTGCAAGCAGTTATTCGTCTCGACTATTTAAGTAAACTGTTTTCATGATGTACGTAATTCAAGGAGGCGTTCGTTGAGTAATCTTCAAGGTTTTGTTTTGACATAATTTACTAAGTAAGAAGAGAAACTAATGTTATCTTGGCTAATTGTTTACATCTTAATTTTACTTTTATAACATAAAATGAGTAACGCGTACTTATATTCTCCAAGATAACAACTTTCCTACATTATTGGACGAAACACGTTCGTATGGCTTCCACTAGATACAATATTATCACATTAATACACTAATTCCCGTTAACTTACCAAAGTTAAACAACTTTGAACCTATTCAGTACCATCTGGGTTGCTATTTGTAAATACTATGTGCTGTATGTAGGGAGACGCCGACATCGTAAGTGATTCTTGTGGAACGAACTGGATTCGAACTTGGAACACGCAGGTCGTCAGTCCGTTTCATTAACCACTGAACCATTATTTGTTATGATAGAGTGCGATAGACTAAGAATTATGGTATGAGTTTTTATACACTGCTGATCAAAAATTTAACACAACTTAAAAATCTTCAAAAAGAAACCTTTTTTTAAGGATAGATTTTAAACTCTTCTAACTTAAGGTTACTAGTGCTACAATCTAAAAGGTCATGGAAACAAAAAGGTACATTCCAACATTTTATTTAAAGATTTGCTTTTTTATTAAATTAGGGTTTTTACATATGATCAAAATTATAAGACCAAGGATATAAATTGTTAGATTTATGGTAATTCTAATGTTTTTAGTCCAATTAGAGATTAGCAATCACTGTGTAAAGGTGTTACCATGCCTAAAGCAAGGAAACTAACCGAAGTTGAGGGCTCTCGAATTCTAGGATTCCATAAGCAAGGTTTGTCACAACGAGCGATAGCAGCTAAGGTAAATCGCAGTAAAACTGTTATTTGCGACTTTCTAAAGAACACTGAGAATTATGGAAAAGCAAAATCCTTTGATAGGCCCCCCCCCCAAATTTCTCTTGCATTGAGTAGGAGAATCAGACGGGTTGTTATGAATGACAGAGGATTTTCTTCAAGTCAGACGAAGGCAGTTACAGATGCTGATTGCAGTCCAATAACCATCAGACGACACTTACAACAAAAAGGCATGGTAAATAAAAAGCGTAAACAAATTCCTCGATTGCTTCCATGTCATAAAGTGGGCCGCTTCAGATTTGGTCGTGAATACCAAACCTGGGGTGAAGTTCTGTGTTCTAATGAGAAAACATTCAATTTAGATAGTCCTAATGCTTCCAGGGATATTGGCATGACAAAAACATGCCCCTTGAAATTTTTTTCCACACGTAATAGTGGTGGAGGGTCCGTAATGGTTTGGAGTGCTTTTTCTTACAGAGGGACGATGGAGCTCCAAGTGGTGCAGGGTCGTCAGACAGCAGCTGGTTATGTTAGCATGCTACAAAAAGCATTTTTGATGATGGAGGGTCATCGTTTGTGTGGGGATGGATGGTTATTCCAACAGGATAATGCTGCAATACATACGGCAAGATGAATCTTGAGCTTTCTACAAGAAAATGGAGTCCATCTCTTGCGAGATCCTGCATGCTCACCGGACTTGAACTCAATTGAAAATGTTTGTGGATGGATGACAAGAGAGGTTTATCGAAATGACAAAAAATATTAAACAAAAAATGAACTTCGTGAAGCCATCTTCACAAGCTGGAGCAGGATCCACCGCACCTTAATGAAAACGCACTTTATTTCTAGCACGCTAAAAGAATTTTGAAGTCATCAAAAGCAGTGGAGGTAGAACTAATTATTAAGTTTGATTGTTGACTGTTTTCATACACTTTTCGTACACTTTTTGTACAATTTTATATAATTTTTGTCTCTGGTCTTATAATTTTGATCATGAGCAAAAAAAAAGAAAAAACATAAAAAAAAAACTAATTTAATAAAAATGTAAATTTTAAAAATAAATCTTTGGAATGTAGCTTTTTGTTTCCATAACCTTTTAGATTGTAGCACTAGTAACCTTAAGTCGGAAGAGTTTAAAACTTATCTTAAAAAATAGTTGTCTTTTTTTTAAGGCTTTTGATCCGCAATGTATTAATACAATAGCGTGTGTACTATTTATTTATTTTATTAGTTATTAAATTGTTATGAACTTCCATTTCTTGTGATAAATACTTTTACAAAGAATTCTTCATAAGTTTTGGTTTCGGTTTTGATTATGGCTGAAGAAACTGAAGTTATATATATATATATACATATACATATATATATATATATATATATATATATATATATGTGTGTGTGTGTGTGTCATAAGTTTTTATTTCCGTTTCAATTCAAGCTAATGCACTCAAGTCATATTGATGTGTATTTTTTATTTTTGAAATCGCAACTTTACTATATATAAAAATCGATAGAACATTAACTCTATAATAATATATATGAAATCTGCAAGAATCAAAATATCATATTTACGCGTACTTTACGACCGGGCTACGCCGGGCGTCCCTGCAAGCTTAGATAAATACTTTTGTAGTTTTAACAAAAGAGCTCCAATAATATCAGAGCGTCCTTATTTACGCTGAACATCCACAGAATGACAACATCAATATATTACATATGAATGAGTCCCCTGTGGAATTTCCACAGGTCCCGCTAATATAGATTAATAGGATTAATAGGGATTAGTTATCACAATACACCATTTACTCTCACTTTATATTGGAAACTCCTGGACCGATTAAGTTTTTTTTGTTACTTTGTTTCAAGTTCCAAGAAAGAATCTTTGTTCATGGAAATCCAGTCTTGTGTTCTATGGACGGCTCATCTGCAAATCTGGTAAGCGTACTTCGTCTTACGGGCATTTGTTTTTAATATAAAAAATTTCTTTCTCTTTTTTTTTTTATTGTAAATCTGCTTTCCTTTGCACCTCATATAACTTTGAGCTTTTTCTGAAATTTTACCGCGTTGTAAGCAGAAAAACAACTTATTATTTATTTATATTTTGTTTTTCTAAAAAATGAATTCATCAGCGTTGATAATGGCAGTGGAACAACTTCCACTTGTCCGACATTTTTTTTTTTTTTGGTTTCTTGTTGTTTTTTTTTTTAACATCAAAGACAAAAACTGAAAGATTCTGTCTTACCATTTCAATAGACATGAATCTTTGCACATAGCATTCTTTGGAAAGAAGCCAATTACCTTTTATGCTAGCTTTTATATAAAAAAAGCAATTATATTTTTTCTTTTCGCCTTCATGCTAAATTCTAGTCAGAAATATACAAAATAAAACTGTTGCTTAAAGACTACAGAGACTATAGCTAATAAATTACGAAACTGCGCGAAATAATAAAATGGTAGGAAATTATAAAATAGCGCGAAATAATAAAATGGTAGGAAATTATAAAATAGCGCGAAATAATAAAATGGTAGGAAATTATAAAATAGCGCGAAATAATAAAATGGTAGGAAATTATAAAATAGCGCGAAATAATAAAGCAAGAATGGACATTTTAAACGACATTTATTTAATTTTACCGACTTAGAATGAAAATGATATTTCAAACTACCGAGAACCAACACTTTGTAGCCTCAGTCGCAAAGTAGAAAAAAAATTAGGAAACAGCTTTAAATCGCTGTTTCGATGTAGACCAACATTTATTTTCCCCATTCGCTCGCTACCGCTGTGATGTCTCTCACGTGATTGTTTTCTCGTATATGCGCTTGAACGTCATCCATGCCTCTACGTCATCTCGAATGTTCTGCCTGCCACTAATGTGGTCCTCTTTTTCTTTTAAAGTGTTTAATTTTTTCCCTACCGATGACATCATTTCGCATTCATTTGTATACGTGCGTTCGCGCTCTGTTACAAGTTCAGCCCGACAGGCCGGACAAAATGATGTTTCTCTAATAAAACTAACTCACCACTTTGATATGTATTCAAGACTATCGTGACAATCGAAAGAGCTTGACTGCTTTATCCTTTTGAATACAAAATGCTCCCCAAAATGTACGCTTTAAAGTCTTTTTCTAATTTGTCGCCATTTCATTGAAATATGCTCGATTGAGCTTAAATCCCTGGTTCCACCTTGAAAAACATTCACCGCGAAACCTCGTCTTGAACAAAAAATAGTAAAAGGCAAAATAACTAAGCGTCTATATAATACTATTTATTTATCATTTTGTTTTAACTGAAGGTGAGTCATCTTATAAGCCAGACATTCACTCGCTATCTCAGTGACCCTAATCGAGAGATCTTTTTTAAATTCTACGATTCTCTGTAAGTGCAATTATTTGTGTTTCTTTTGCAGTTAGTTAACCAGGTATATTGTCAGGTAGTTTTGAAATTCTTTACTGGAATGACGTAGATCTTTTTAAGATTACATTTTCTTTTTAAATCGTGAATAAGATCTTCGGGTTTCTTTATCTTTTCTCTCTGAACTTTGTTGAAGCCAGCATCATTGGAGATAATAATTTCTATTAACATTGCTTCTTTTGCCGGTTCTCATGAACCTTTTGACTGCTTGTTTCTAACCTCGAAATTTTTAATTATATGATTACGTTTGAAGACCAGAAAAATTAAGGTATCACGCAAGTACCACTTGTTATGGGGTTAGTCCCGGAAATTGCTGACTTAGTTTAGGATATAAAAATGACTTCATTTATATATTTTATTAACAATATCTAAAATCTATCTATCTATCTATTTATCTATCTCTATATATGTACACACACACACACACACACACACACACACACACACACACACACACACACACACACACACACACACACCGAGCCAGAGATGTCTCGTGTCGCGAGGTTCGAATCGTTCGACTGGTAGTAATCGTGATACCCTGCACTGAAGAATCCCGAAAGGATGAAACACTAGTGTCTGTAGGTATTTAATTATTATAGTAAAAAAATAATTATGACAGCCCCTTTAAGAAATTCGTTTCTTATCGTTGAGCACTTTCAGTAGAATTAAAAGTCGGTCAATTTAGCTCTTATGCGTAGATCATCGTATAACGATTTGATCACTGTCTGTCTGACGTAATGAACATTTAAATTAAAATGTTTAAAATTCAACGCTATTTCACACGGTTAATGGTAGCCGAATGGATACGGTCTCCGCTAATCGAGCCAGAGATGTCTCGTGTCGCGGGGTTCGAATCGTTCGACTGGTAGTAATCGTGACACCCTGCACTGAAGAATCCCGAAAGGATGAAACACTAGTGTCTGTAGGTATTTAATTATTATAGTAAAAAAATAATTATATATATATATATATATATATATATATATATATATATATATATATATATCCCAAAACCTCTGAAAAGGAGATTAAAACTTGCTGTTATGGTTTAAAATGATCTGAAATAACATCAAAGGGAGACTTGATTCCAGATATTTATCATATGTTCTATCTCCTCTCTTTTGGAAATAGGGTACTTTTATGATTATATCCAGTATCAAATAATCTTTATGCACTGTGAAATGAACTTCATGTATGAAAACCAAAGAGGGGAAATATAACATACGAGAATCAAGTCTTCCCTTGCTGTTATTTCAGCTCATTTAAAACCATAGCAGCAAGTTTTTGTCTCCTCTCCATCAAGGCCAGAGGTTTTGGAGGAAATATAAGATATTTTGTAATTCATATGCAAAACTAGGAAAACAAAAGACTATAATTGGAACATTTTATGGCTATAAAAAAGTGCCAAAATAGGCTCTGGATGATTGATGATCCCCGACATATACGACGTTAAGGGAAAATGTCACATAGTCCACTACACAAGTCAGATCATTACGTTTCCAACGTGCCTTCATTCGTTTGATTCTGATCAATATTTGCTGAAATTTGAAACTTATAAAATTGCCCCAAAATGGGTATATCTATATCATTTAAACACTACCGTGTTTGAATATATTGTTTAGTGTAAGTTTTACTCATTCAGAACTGCTTAAAAGCCAAACCACTCACTCGTTTTGACAAATTTCAAATAATTTTTAGAGTTCATAGGTCACCTTCTCAGCTATATTCCGAAATAAAAATGTCCAATTTTCATTCATTAAAATCAAAGTTATAATAAAATTACTGGTGTTTAAAAGCCATCAGAATAAGTAAAGAACGCAAAATACTTTTTTTCTGGTTGGCTGTTGGTTACCATAGCAACTTTTTCGGTCGTCAACACCTTCATACATCATAGCGGGAATATCAGTCCCTTAGTGTTGTATAGAGAGAATTTACAAAAAATATGCTCTTTGCCGTGCTGGGCTGATAGTATTTAGCTTATGACGTCGCCCATTAATTCTGTTCCTCTCCTTTTTGCTACTTCTTTCTGCTTATTTAATTAATTACGTGTTTTATTTGATTTATTTTCATTTAGTCAATTTAAGAGGTGAATAATAATTATTTTATGGATTATTAACAATGCGTATGATATTGAACACAAAAAAGAAATTATTATTTCAAAGAAAAGCCTGGAAAAATCATAAAAGTAAAAGGAATAGTTGTTAAAACTGGACAAGGAAAAGACAAGATATTCTAGTAAAAAATATAATAAATTTAAAACTTAAAATATTGCAGCATTAAGAATTTATATATAATATTTAGTTGAAATCGTTATTTCCATGGCAGGTGCTCGTCTGAACTCCAATCTCTGGTCCCCCCCTCGCCAATCCTTCACGAAAAACACCCGTCTAGCTGAATCCACTGTGAAAAATTTCCCCCACTCTTTATCTGTGCCTAAATCAAAACGTGAATTCCATGAACAAAGCTTCTTTCTTAGAACTGCACGCCTGTGGAACTCTGTTCCGTCTGCCTGCTTCCCTCCTGACTACAACTTGGATGTCTTCAAGTCCAACGTTAACAAATTCCTAATGAACGCCCCCTTAAGTAAACACTTCATCAAATCTCCACACCAACGTAATGTACTTGCAATAACCCTTATCCCTGAGTGGCTTCCGGGCCTTGATAAGTGGTGATCACTGTGTAAAAAAAAAAAATTAAAAAAAACATATTCCTGACGCTGCAATATTTTAAGTTATAAATTTATTATATTTTTACTAGACTATCTTGTCTTTTCTTTTCAGTTTTGACAACTAGTCCTTTTACTTTTCTAAGTTTAATCTTAACCATATTAATCTTAATCTTAATAACTTTTCATGCTCGTATTTTTCTATGTAATTACACATGAATATAGTTATACTTATAGTTAATTTGAATATTGAAATGCGCATACCTTATGTTATATAGGACGAACTGCACGAAAATTTGCATGCATTTTGAAAATTATAATATTCTATGGTTAAAATTTTATGACAATTGTTAGCAAAAAACTATATTTTAAAACCAATAAAATATGCCCAAATTTGCCTAAATTTGTATTTATGTATATTGTCCTGGCAGGCCAGCTTCAGTTTTGTTGCTTTGTCTCCTTTTGTTGCTTTGTTTGTAATCTAGCTAGGCCTATATATATATATATATATATATATATATATATATATATATATATATATATATATATATATATGAATATGAATATATATTTGTATATATGTATATGAACTAAAGTTATTTTTATATCGAAAACTGCTTCAGCAATTTCCGGGACTGACTACGTATACCCATTTTTAGTCCCAATTGTTTAGATTTGAAACCGATGGTACTGCTGTTTTTTTCTGATCTTTTGTAACACACACACTCCTGTTGCGAAGGGCTGTGATACAAAGTCATAACGTGCGTCCCCAAAGTAGGAACAGTGCGGACTTCAAAAAATAAGTCTAGGGCGCGTCAGACAACAAGCGATAAAATTGCAAAACCTGGGAGGATGGACATATTATGGTTATCCAGTACATTTTCCTCGGTCGACAATGGCACCATTTCTCTCGGACTGATTTTTGCAATCGGAACTTCGAATAGTAGACTACGAAATACGTCGCACTCGCACTCGTACGCGCGCTCGCACACACACACATGCATGCATTTATATACAATTATATAAACACTGTAAGGAGTCCACTCGGATCGACAAACGTTTCAAAATTTTCACGTTTCGTTAGGATTCTAAGTGGGTTCGTAGTCATTACTATATCGATCAGTGAATCTATTATGCCCTTAACTCATGACAAGAAATATCAACAATCAATCCGTCAAAAGGAATTGAAATGGGATTTTACATGGTAAATATCCGAAAATTGGAAGAGAAGCTGAAGATACCTTTATATTTTTCCATTACGCCATATTATAATATATATATATATATATATATATATATATATATATATATATATATATATATATATATATATATATATATATATATATATATATATATATATATATATATATATATATATATATAACATAGTTTTCCCGCCTATAACCCTCAGTAGATGAGAAAATGTTTTTGTTTTCGCGATACGTTTTGAATGAATTCAATTATTTACGAAAGTGCATTTTTACCCAAATGCGAGTTGGGAATAAATTTTCCTTTTAACCAATTTGGTACTCCTACATAGGGAGCGAAATATATATTGTTTTAACATATTATTATCCACGTACACGTTTTTCGTTATCTACGACTCATCACAGTGGCTGAATCTAGCTAGATTCGAAATTTCGAATCTAGCTAGATTCAGCTACTCTGATCAGTCGTAGACTACGAAACACGTGTCTGTTGATAATTATATTTTAAAAACAATATATATATATATATATATATATATATATATATATACTAGCAAAAGTACCCGTCATTGACAGGGTTCAAAAACAGCCTACAGAAAATGGACTCTGATTTATGAAAGTATGATAGGTTATGAAAAGGAAGGGTTTTAAAGAGATATCTTCGAATTTGGGGGTATCAAAACCAAAGCAAAATATGATGAAAGTAAAACTAAAATAGATAAACCCCATAATTTATTATACCATACCTGTTCACACTGAAATACATATCATAATATTCTGTGGATCTATATTAAAAAACTTGTTAAACTTTGTGACATATTTACATTCTATGGAGGTCAGGCCTGAACGAACAACCCATAATTTATTATACCATATTTCTTCAAACTGAAAGATAATTATCAAAGTATACTTACGCAGATAGATATGAAAAGTCTTTATTAAAGTTTGTGCCGATTTCCATTCTATGGAAGCCAGGCATGAACGCAGACCCTACAATTTTGTTATACCATCCCTATTATAGTTAAAACATACTTATCAAAGTATTCTGATGTACATCTATATCAGAAACACTTGCAAACGTCTCTTTTTAACTTTAAAATTTTTTATTTCCATATTTAGTGGACCAGGCGCGAACGCAGACCCCACAATTTTAATGCACCACCGTTCTGCCAGATCAAACATACCCATTCCTGTGTCTAAATACATCTCCTATCATTGTATGTAATCAATTTTAAAAAATTCAAAACCATATAAGAGCCTATTCATGACCACACACACACACACACACACACACACACACACACACACACACACACACACACACACACATTCAGCTTTATATTATATATATCCAGCCCCATGAAGCAGTAATAAAAAATAAAAATTGAACATACGAATGAAAAGTAGAATCATTTATACATGTTTCCACCTCTCGGGAACATTTCAAATGAACTACGAAAATGTTCTTTTACATTTTTAACACGTCTTGAGTATATTCTAAACATTTTAAATATTTTCTGAAGAGGACGCTTCACAGAACGTCCGAAACGCGTTAAAAACGATTTCAATGATTTAAAAACATTATTACAATGACCTAAACATAATTTTCAATGAAAAACGAAAACACGGAATAATAAAATAATGTTAAAAAAATACACATTGTTGGTGACCACCCCCTTATTTTAATATACATCTTTCTCTCGTTGGAATTTCTTAACCCATTATGTATGTATATATATATATATATATATATATATATATATATATATATATATATATATATATATACATATATATATATATATATATATATATAAACAAACAACAATATACAATATATGTTATATATATATATATATATATATATATATATATATATATATATATATATATAAACAACGGCTCAAATAGGTATGCGTGACTCTCACTGTTTGTTAAAGCTGTAAGTTCACATCCGTTACAGTGACAGATTCATTACTTGTTGAAAGCTCTTCATCCACGCCCACCACAACACACCGAATATCACCCCTATTCCATCATGCTTTGTCTCTGTTTTTTTTTCTTTTCTCAACGTGACTACTCTTACTCTGGCACAATATCCGCACACACTCTCGTTTTTTTTTTTCAGGGTTGAACGCATAGATGTGATAAGTAAAAATGGCTTTCGTCATCAACGACCAGAATCTAAAAGAAAAGAAAAAATAAACGATAAGAACAATAGCGGCCATTTTGTTTTCAGCGCAGGTCAAATTAGGCAGGATCAACTGGATATGCGGGGCGGTAAATAGGCGGTCTTTTGTATCTGACGACAGCACTAGTGGACGGCGTTTCCTTGAGTTGGGGCTGAGGTAGGTAAGATGCGTTGTGTTGTGTTTTGTTGTGATTGTGTGGGTTTGGGAGTGGGGCTTCTTAGAAGGGTTACTGGAGGTAGTAAGGGGGGGGGGAGAAGCGGAATAAAATGCTGGAAAGCGAAAAAAAAAGAAAGAAAAGAGAATAAGAGAATCTGTCACTTAACACCGTCTTAAAGAGAAAGAAGAAGAAGAAGAAGAAATTATGAGCGGGAAACTAAAACAATGGACTTTGACCCTCCCCCTCATTCTCGCTAACCACTCTAGACGCCCTTGCCTTAACCGCACTAAAACAATAGAAAGGAAAAAACTGCAGTCTCACACAATAACAATGATATCAAAAAAGAATATATATATATATATATATATATATATATATATATATATATATATATATATATATATATACTAGCAGGGAGATCCGACATTGTCTTTTATTTAATGGAGCTCAGCAAATGTTGCACACTTCCAATACTTTATTGCTATCGGAATCAGTGGTTGATAATACATTGTAGTCTACATTGCACTGTATGAAGCCGACTGCTTATTTTATTATTATTATATACACACACACAGATATATATATATATATATATATATATATATATATATATATATATATACACGCTCACACACACACACACATATATATATATATAAATATATATACACGCACACACACCCATATAATTATCTATCTATATCTCTCTCTCTCTCTCTCTCTCTCTCTCTCTCTCTCTCTCTATATATATATATATATATATATATATATATATATATAATGGGTTGAATTTAAGTTTAAAATGGAAAAGTTAAGTATAATAATTCAGTTGTTCTCTAAACAGAAACATTGATTTCGTATGCGCCACTGATATATCAAAGAACCTACTGTTGCTTTTATATGTTGAGCCCCTCTGCTTGTGTGATAATAAAACTTTTGGTGATATTAGGTTGCTTTAGGATCGTTACTTTGGTCAAGGTCGGGCTGTTATTTCTTTAATCGGATTTCAAGAACTATCTCAGACACATAAAGTACACTTGTGTTAAATTAAATAAAACTTGGCACAGTCGTTTTTTGAGTCCACAGAGAACGAACCCACACACACGAATCACACACATACATTAATACAATAGCGATGTGCCGTATATATGTTTATGTGCATGTAATAAAACAGAGACAGTTATTTCCCTACAGAAAAAAGAAAGAATTATAGCTTCGTAAATACAGATGTCACGTAATACGATGAGATAACTATTACCTGTTGTTGATTTTGCTCATATTATCATTCACTTTTACGTTATATCAAACAATCAGATATTAATTCTGTGTATGTCTATTTAGCAGTTTTTCATTGTGCTGAACTCAAATTTAAAAGTCCATTTGTTAGTTTATAGCAAAATCGGTTAGCGTGGACTATTCTCCACGAGAGAAAATGTCTTTATTCATGACTTGGTCAGGTCAGGGTTCAAAAGAGAGTAGCCAACCTAATAGGTCCCAAACTGTCATTTAAACTTCAGCCCCTGTCCTACCGACGTAATGTTGCATCCCTCTGCCTGTTTTACAAGTATTTTAATGGCGGATTCTCTGACGAACTACAAGCCGTCGTACCCCCTGACAGAAATAACCCCGACAAACCCGACAAGCAGCGAAGTCCCACCCCTACACAGTTGAGATCCCTAGATGTAAGAAAACCTTTTACTCTAATAGCTTCTTCCCCAGAACTGCATGACTTTGGAATTCTCTTCCGGTTTCTTCCTTCCCGAACTGTACTGACATGCAGAAGTTCAAGTGTAATGTAAACAGACATCTTGCTGCTAAACTCCCCACATAGGTCCTCTGCAATTTAGGTCCCTGATAGTAGCTCCCTGAGAAAGAAGAAGTCTGCACAGCACGATCTGACAGAAGCTTCAAGATACCCCAAACTCTATTAAACTGCCGAGGACGTTTCTGCGACTAGTTTTTCCATCTTACACAGTAGCAAGATGTGATATAGGATCGATGATTTCGATATGAGAAGTCAGCGCTCAAGTGGTTAAGTCCTCTGGCTTACAAAAATTCCTGAGCAGTCCCGCCAACTTTCCGTAGTGCGGGCGCCCCAGGCAATTAGCAATAAACGAACCACCTTCCAAAGAGCGAGAAGGTTAATCCTGCAAAGGTGGACTTCCTAGAACTTTCGATAACAATGCCTACAGAGCAGAGCAACCAGATACCACAAGCTGCTGCCTTTATATTGGATTGATCGCCAAGGATACTTTCTCGACTTCTATGAAGTTTAAAAGTAGTTTTTTTATTTTTAAAACTTCTTTCCCCACCGCAGAAAGATACATCACAAGGCCAGAAGGCGGTAAAGATCTAAACATCTTTAAAAGATAAGCACTCTGATTTATTAAAACTTGCCGCAAGAGCCCCGCTTGCATTCCTCGTAAAAGGCACCTTAACCAGTAAGCAATAATCCTAACACACTCTAAGGAAATGCCTGGTAGGGTGAACCTCCTAGGACTAATCAGAACTGATATGTATATGTGAATTGTGTACGTTAAGAGGATACTAGCAGTGGGACCCGGCTTTGTCCAGTCGTAAAATACGCTTAAGTATGATATTTTAACTTTAACCAGATTTCGTATATATTATATGCTATTGCAGCATTAAGAATTTATACATAATGTTAAATTGAATTAAAAAAAAATTCTTAATGCTGCAATATTTTAAGTCATAAATTTATCATAGTTTTTACTAGAATATCTTGTCTTTATCTTTCCAGTTTTAACAACTAGTCCTGTTACTTTTCTAAGTTTAATCTTAACCATATTACTATTTCTGCTCTTATTTTTTTTATGTAATCCATGATTTTCCCATGGTTTGCTTCGTCAAAAATCCATAAAACAATTATTACTAACTTCTTAAATTAAATAAATAAAAAATCAAATAAAAGACATAATTAAGTTAATAAACGGATAGAATGGGGGAAAGGAGAAAAACAGAATTAACGGGCGACGTCGCTAGCGAAAAACTATCAGCCTTAGCACGGCAAAAAGAGAGAAAAAGAATTAACGGGCGACATTGTAAGCGAAAGATTATCAGCCCTACCACGGCAAGGAGCATAACTTTTTACTCTCTCTATATAACCATAAATAAGACGGGATGCGACATTCCCGCTATAATTTATGAAGGTGTTGACGACGAAAAAGTTACTATAGTAACCAACAGCCAATCAGAAGAAACCGTCTCCCACGTTCCTTACTTATTCTGAAGACTTTTGAGCAGTAATTTTATTATAACTTTTGTTTTAATGAACGAAAATTGAGAATTTTCATTTCAAAATATAGCTGAGAAGGTGACCTATGCACTGTATAAAATTGTTTGAAATTTGGTCGAAAGATGGGTGAACGATGAAGTTTTAAATCAGCTCTAAATGAGTAAAATTAATGCTTGACCATAGATTCAAACGCGGAACGATATGTATTTAGAATTTAAAATAGAAAGAAATAACCAAAACGCTCACCGAATTGTCTGTTCAGTCTGGGTTTTTTCAACAGATAAAATACCAGCTAAATGGCCTGTTTCTATTTGTACTGATTGTCGAAAACATATCCTCGAATGGTATTTAACAGCCCGAAGTCCCAAACTGCAGATAGACTATTTCTGTAACTTGAAAATGATTTTTATGAATATGCTCTTCCGGTTTCCAATAAAAACAAAGAAAATTACATATTCTCAAATGTGGAACTAACTTTTCTTCCATCTCCCTTTTCCTTCCTAATCCTACGCCATTCTATTTTCTAAATCCTTTTTTCACTGTTTCTCTGTCTAAGTTAGACACGTCGGTCGCGTCTTATGATTTATTCGATGTTTGTTTAAGGTGATGAAACAATGGGGGAAAAGACTTGCTTAAGACAGACTCACGTGTGACGTGGATAGAGTTACAGTTTGCGAACGGAAGAATATCAAACGTGGTGTTTCCTTTCCTTGATTTCGCACCTACAGAACTTTAATATACAAGTAGGTAGAGCGTATATGTGCATTGTGTTTATTTTTAGAGATTAAGATTATGTGTGGGGGATAGTTATGTGTAAGGATGCGCTGCGTTTGAATATATGCGCGTTGATGGGTGTCTGCATTTACGTATATATATATATATATATATATATATATATATATATTAATATATATATATATATATATATTAATATATACATATATATATATATTAATATATACATATATATATATTTTTTTTCTTCCGTGCATGTATTTATGTATATATGAATTTAAAAGGGGAAAATAAACAAAATGCTCCACGATTCGTCTATTATGTGCGTTTTATTCAAGAGATTGTAAGTTTGAATATAATTATATTCTTTTAATTGTTTTAAAATGTGAAGTATTTATTTTCGACTCTTCAGTGACGTAAAATCGGGATAGAAATATAGATAGTTTTCTCATATTTTTTACGTATTTATTTCATTCATAATTTTGTTTTTAGGCTGTTTTTAATTGTCGGGCATTTTAATTTGGTTTCCAGATAATGTCGGACCATCAGGAGAGAATACGCACCGTTTCAGGGCCAACCTAACGACAGTTTTTATGCAAATAATGAGGGGCTATTATTCGAATTGCAAGAAAACGAACTGTCCCATTAAATAAAGACTTGAATTTAATAATGGAGTAGCATCAGTTTTTAGTTAAAGGCTAGTGTGTCACATGTATTTAAAGTTTAATGGTTGCATTTAACAGACTCGTTAAGTTATGACGCGTTGGAATCGAAGGTAAGGATAAAATAAATATATAAACAAATAGGATAAGTGATGAAAATAAATAAAAATAAATTTAATAAATAAAATATAAACAACTAAATAAATGGATAAATAAATACAACGAAATAAAGTAAATAAATAGAAATACGCATAATATATGTGTATATATATGTGTGTGTATAGCTTGTACTGTATAGAAATACACACACACACATATATATGTATATAAGTAGTTAGTACAGGCTAATATATATATATATATATATATATATAGTACAGGCCACACACACACACACACACACACACACACACACACACACACACACATATATATATATATATATATATATATATATCAACTACTACGTATCTCTCTTCGATTATATCTCTTTCTGTTCAATTCATACATATCTCTCTCACTCTTACTCTTTAATTCTTTCGTTCCCTCTTTCTTTTCAAAGAAAAGGCAACGTACACACACACACACGCGCACACACACACACACACACACACACACACACACACACACACACACATATATATATATATGTCGACATTTATGCAGACGACACTACCATCTATGACAATACTTACAAAGACCAGCAATTACGAATATCTTTATTATTTTCTGTCTCTTCCGACTTTGAAGGCCTGGTGCAAAGCGTTAAAAGGTGGCTGTTTAATTATAGTGGATACAAAACCAAGCTTCTAGTTGTTTCACCACCAACGCTCTGATCGCCAATTGGCCACAAATGATATCAATATCTTTCGCCTTGAATTACCGCCCTATTTTAACAAGATTCGGTGACAGACCCTCACCCTTGATCCGAAATGAAAAAAAGGTACATCAAATTAGTTACCAAAATCGCTGTAAAAAAAAAAAAAAAATTTAGTTTATAGCTCTTTGAGGTATGTCACCGCCAATACAATCCTGGTTAAACACTTGTATAAATATATGCATCTATACAATAAAATACATCGCGACTCGGTTCACAACCGCGTATGCAATTTACTTTTATAGATGAAGAAGGTAGAACATAATCTTCATTTTCATAATAACTGACAATCATAATACAGAAAGAAAAGTATACACAAAATTGTAAATTTAAATTTATGGGCAAAGAAGCCGAGAGTTAACTTTAATAACTAATATTAATATATAAAGTAAAGAATTCTTGTTACTTTAAACAAACAGAAAAAGTATTAACATAATCTAAATATATTTGTGGCTGAAATAGGAATTAATCTACGGGCATATAGATGCTGTATTTACAGATTCAAGATCTCTCTCTCTCTCTCTCTCTCCTTCTCTCTCTCTCTCTCTCTCTATATATATATATATATATATATATATATATATATTAAATTTTCACCCCAAACAAGGCACATTGTCACTTTGTTGTAGGGGATTACTATCAAGGACATAAGCATCAGGGGTACTGTGTAGGGAGATGGGCAGCAAGATGTCGGTTCACGTTACATTTGAACTTCTGCATGTCAGTACAGTCGGGGAAGCAGGGACCCGGAAAGGAATTCCAAAGTCTAGCTGTTCTGGGGAAGAAACTACTGGAGTAGAAGGCTTTCTTACATCTAGGGATCTCTACCGTGAAGGGGTGGGATTTAGCTGCTTATCGGGTTTGTCGAGGGTATTTACGTCGTGGGTGCACAAGTGCTTGCAGTTCGTCAGAGCATTCACCGTTAAAGTACTTGTAGAACAGGCAGAGGGATGTAACATTTCGTCGATGGGACAGAGGCTGAAGTTTAGACGACAGTTCAGGACCTATCAGATTGACGACTCTCTTTTGAACCTTGTCTAGAAGCGAGAGACTAGTGACGATGCCCCAGCCCAAATATGACAACAATATTCCATACATGGGCGAATGGTGGCCTTATAGAGGTATAGGATACTTTCAGGCGTTAGTAGCTTTCTAGCGCGGTAGAAAGAACCCACCCCCTTCGCAACAGCCCCCCCCGCCCTCCGTGGCACGGGGGACAAGATCAAAGTGTAGTATCTGTTCCGGCAGATACTGCACTTAAGATAATTTGTACCAGTCAATGGAGGGGAAACCCTCTATACTGGGACAATTATTATTTTTGGTAACCAGAGTGACCCCTTTTAGGGGAGCTGGTTTTTACCTCACATTAAAAACGGCCTTGTGCCTAATTTGCTCAGTGGGGGAGCAAATAAATACCATCTGTTCCGGCAGATACTGCAAGCAAAGACCATATGTGGGGGCGACCCCACATATAAGACCTTGGTCAATGAAGGGGCAACCCTTCATACCAATTGTCACTATCCAGCTCCCCTACTCCCCGGGGAGTTGGTCCCCATTTCCCCTTCACTCCTCACTTTAAAAATCGGCCTTGTGCCTAATTTGCTCGGTGGGGGAGCAAATAAATACCATCTGTTCCGACAGATGCTGCAAGCTATGACTAGCAAAGACCATATGTGGGAGTAACCCCACATATCTGACCTTGGTCACTGGAGGGGCAACCCTTCATACCAACAGTTACTAATCCAGCTCCCAATTTGCCACCTCTCGGGAGCTGGTCCCCCTTTCCCTCCTCCCTCCCCCTATCTCCACATTAAAAAACGGCCTTGTGCCTAATTTGCTCAGTGGGGAAGCAAATAAATCCAAAAAACCCACCCCCTTCGGAAGAAGAGGGACTTTTGTGGCCTTCAGGCCAAGATCAACGTGTAGTATCTGTTCCAAGACTAGCTATGACTAGCAAAGACCATATGTGGGGGTAAACCCACATATCTGAACTTGGTCAATATAGGGATCACCCTACAGACCATAGTTACCATCCAGCTCCCATTTCACACCTCTCGGGAGCTGGATCCCCCTTTCCCTCCCCCCTCCCTCTCTCTCCACATTAAAAAACGGCCTTGTGCCTAATTTGCTCAGTGGGGAAGCAAATAAATCCAATCTGTTCCGGCAGATGCTGCAAGCAAAGACCATTGCCCTTGTGGCAATCTTCTGGTCCATGTAGGGGCAACCCTACTTGGGCCAGCTGGCAAATCACTATCCAGCTCCCATTTCCCACCTCTCGGGAGCTGGTCCCCTTTTCCCTTCCCCCTCCCCTTCACTCCCCACATTAAAAATCGACCTTGTGCCTAATTTGCTCGGTGGGGGAGCAAATAAATACCACCCACCTTCTTCGTAGCGATCTTGGCATTACTCTCAGTGTAATTGTTCCAACTCATGGTTCCTGCGAACGTTAGGTCGAGGAGTTTAAAAGATGTACTTAAGAGTCATATATATATATATATAAAGAGAGAGAGAGAGAGAGAGAGAGAGAGAGAGAGAGAGAGAGAGAGAGAGAGAGGAAGAGAGTGAGAGGGAAACAGAGAGAATCAGTTCAATGTAAAAATTCTCACGGTTTTCTTCGTCAGGCAGGATTTACTGTATCGTTATTTTCAAGATCGGCTAAGCTTTAATCAATACCCCCCCATGCAAAAAAAAAAACATCACAGAAACCTCTTCTAGTTAAAACTGCTGTCAATAATTGTCCTCTTTCTTTCTCGCTCTTTCTCCCCCTCTCTCTCCTTTTCTCTACTTAAGACTAAACGAAGCTTCCTTGAACAAATTTTATTTTCTAGAACTACTTATCTTTTGAACGCCATACAGCCAGGCTCCTTCCCAGCCGACTATAACATGGTCGTTTTCAAGTCCAATATAAACAAGTTCTTGTTGAGCCGACCTCTCAAATAATCAAATTCTGTCCAAGTTTCCCCATTACTAATCCTTATGTCACCAGCCACATGACATTCAATAACCCTTATCCTCAAGTGGCCTTTCATCCTTGATTAATGGTGATATCCTAGTAAATAAAAAAAACAGGACGCTTTTTTTGTTTGTTTGTAAATTTTACTTCGATTAGTTGTGTCTGTTCCTACCATAAAATCTACCTGCCACCTGACAACATTAGGTTATAAATTGCTATTGATAAAAATAAATTACGAACTACTGCCTCGGGCAACGCCGGGTAGTCACCCTAGCCTCAAATAAATTTTATGTTATGTTTGTAATCCCTTTTTCTGTAACTAACAAATCGAAATTCAAATTGGGGCTGTTTTTTATTTTTTATTTGTTATTAGGCTAGGGTTTGTTACCGTCAAGGAAATGGCGCGAATCGCACGAGGATAGATTAAGGAAGTCTCAGTCAGTCCGTTTGCATCGGAAACATTCCAGTCAGCAGTGTTGTGGATAGAGTATGGGGTTGAGTGGGTTAATAAATAAACAGTTGAAGAATGGCGGATAATGGTGGGAGAGTCTATATAAGGAATTGGGCGAGACTGTAAAAGATGACGTTAGGGTAGGTGTCTGTCTTGCGATGAGGGCGAAGAAAGAAGTGCTGGGGGAGGGGGTGAAGTAAAGGCATGACTCTACAACGGTAAGAGGAACCGCGGAGTGGGCTCTCTCTCTTTTTTTTTTTTTTCTTTTTTTTTAACAAATATACGCACTTAGTTTGCCAAATGCCGGGCTCACGCGCACTCGCGTCCTCACATACCATAACCACAAACAGACGGACAGCCACACGCACAAATGAAGGAAGTTAGACTCATAATGATTCACAGAGACGTATAGACACAAAAGCTTAATACAGACGGGGGAATCTTTCATCCGTTCAAAGGACATATAAACACATTATATCCATACTAAATATCTACAACAGACAATAAAAATACAATACAATAAATTATGAACGTGTATACATTTATAGGTAACACGGCTTTGTATTTTTTTTTTTACATAGGAGTCATCACGTATCAAGGCCCGAAGGCCACTCAAGGATAATGGTTAATGAGTGTACAACAGTTTTTGAGATAACAGCATATTAATAGTTATATAAAATACTGTTAGAAACTCGCTCAATATATGTTATCGTGATATAGGCTGACATATATTTGGTGGGTTTTTGACAGTATTTTGTATAGTTTTTTTTATTTTGAACTCATTTCCCCAAACTTACCGTGTTCAACAGAGTCCGCCGCCATTTTTAATTTTCCAATACATCGGTAAACCTTGTACGTTTGTCAAGCTGAATAAATATGTAACATTAAATAAAAACATTAAAAAATTATCCAGTTAGGTAAGTAGCTTATCTTACTTTTGATAACATTTATTTGTTATATATTTGTTATTTTTTTGACAACTTTTTCGAGTATATGTGTATAGTAAAACAAATCTATAGTGGTGGAAATGAGGTAGAAATGGATTAATTAGGGAGTGGCTAAACAAAAATTTGTTTACATTGGACTTGAAGACGACCATATGGTAGTTAGTAGGAAAGAAGCGAGCGGAACAAAGTTAAATAGGCTGGCAGTTCTAGGAAATAAGCTTTGCTCATGGACTTTGGGTTTAGATTTAGGGACTGATAGAGTGTGGGGGAAACTGTAGATTGTTGTTGTAGATTGATGAGTGTTTTTTTGTGAAAATCTGGCAAGGAGGGGGCCATAAATTGCTTAAAATCCATGATTAAACGAGAGCCTGTGTATCAACGTGATTATATATATATATATATATATATATATATATATATATATATATATATATATATATATATATATATATATATATATAATATTTTTATTTATTTATTTATAAAACAGTAATCAACGTACATGCATGTTTCGGGGCCCTACCACTCTTCAGCGTAGCTTGACTGTTATATATATATATATATATATATATATATATATATATATATATATATATATATATGTATGTATATATATATATATATATATATATATATATATATATATATACATAAGACCGATGAATTCTAACGAGAATGAAACGCGGAATATTCTGTGTAGCTAAATTGCCATATATATTTTTATAACTTACTACCTAGTTCTACCTACGCATTGAGCACTCTTGAAGTTAATACTGAAAAATTTACGCATGAAACTATGTTTTCATATATTTATGTGATAATATCAAGTAGGCAAATATATATATATATATATATATATAATTATAAAACTCAAATGACCTTGCAGCGTAAACAAATAAACACAAATCGCTGGACCGGTTTCGTTCGAACAAACGGACGTCCTTAGAAAAGCGAATATCTTAAATTTATTGAATAAAAAACTTCAAGATATGGAAAGCAAACGCAAAACGTAATTACAAATAATACGTATAATCATTGATATGTTTCATATATACGATATATATTATACTAAATAATCAACGCGACAATAAAACGTATTGTTTTACTGTGTACGTTTTCAGCTTCCCATTTTTTTCGCGTTTAAATTATACAAATAAACAAGTGTTTATACTTTCTGCTTTTTTCTACATCGATCATTTCCGTGTTACGTTTAAGTTATTTTAACGCAATTTTCTTACAGATTAATCTACTTTAACCCGTTGACAACTATAAGAGCATTTTTCAACGGCGATTTACTCACCGCCTCTCTCTTTTTTAAAAAAAATTATTCCCCATTTTTAATACACCTTTCTTAAAAACATTTATACATTTTGTTATACACTACCAACATAAATGAATAACCCCGAAAATATGTTTTTTTTAAATTGCGTTACAAATAAATAATCAACACAACAATAAAACGTATTGTTTTACCGTAGACGTCTTCAGCGTCCCAATTGTTTTTTTTTGTGTTTAAATTAAAAAAATACATCAAAATTTTAATTTAACTTTAAGTATTATGGTATCTGTTCAATGCACATTTACCTATACGTATGGCAAACCACTTATAATCCAACGGCTGTAAGTTTTCTTTTTCAAAAATAACCAATTATAAATAGAACGACTAATAGAAATATATCTCTATTCTTTTTTCATTTTAATATACTTTCATAGAAATGTTTGAGTTATGCCCCCCCCCCAAAAAAAAACCCAACTATTTTCTTCACGTCACAAGTGTTATGCTCATACATTAATTCCATAGCTAATATAACATACTGACCAACGGGTTACGGATAGTCTACTATATATATATATATATATATATATATATATATATATATATATATATATATATGCTGCTAACCTTGTCCTCCTACACTCATGTTTCCATCATTCACATTGAGGATGACCGAAAGATCAGTTGAAAAAAATGTGCTTTTGAAAGAAATATTCCTACACGTCAACACATAGGAAATAAATACAGAAAAGATATAAACATTCATATACTTTTCGTTTTGATTTTTTTATTCATCCGTATTTACATATATACAGTGTCGGCAAAAAGAAAGTCCGCACTTGTCATTTTTTCAAAAAACTGCAAATTTAAGCAAAATTTAATGTAACTGCTTAAACAACCTATATCTCATTTGATTCGCCTTTTATTCCTCTCTAATTTTACATGTTCATATTTGAGTTTTAATTAAAATATTCTAGTGATCACGTCAATTTAAAAAAAATAACTTCAAGTTGAGGAGGCAAAAAGAAAGTCCGCAGCAACAAATTCGCTGAAAACCAGCTTAAATTATCGCCACTAAATCAGTTTAAAATATCCACCAACAGGCAGGCAACAAAGCATCTCTAATCATAATTGTTGTTGTTCCAGGTTATACAACGTAACATTTAGTCCAGATGCCACGTCTTTCTCTTAGTGATCGTCAGGAGCTCATTAATCTACACCGATTGAGAAATCAGCCACAGATTGAAATGTGATGAGAAAACGGTACGAAAGACTGTGCAAAAGCACCCAAACACGGGCAGTATTCATGATGCCACTAAATCTGGTCGTACTAGAGTTATTTCTAACAAGGAAGACAATGCTATCTAGATCTGCAGCCTAAGAAACAGATTTGAAACAGCTCCCCAAATCCAACACCAGGGCAATCTTGTTAAAAAGTGATCTCCTACTATCAAGAACAGATTAAAAGAATTTAATTTGCGAGGATACGTTGCAAGATGCAAGCCAATGATTTCTGTAAAGAACAGAAGTGCAGTCTGGACTTCGTCAGATGCAATGAAGATCATGACCATTCATATTGGTCAGAAGTGCTTATTAGCGACGAAAGCAAGTTCAATAGGCTAGGCAGTGATGGTAGGCAGTACGTCCGTCGGAGGAAAGGCGAAGAATTTAATCCTAGGTGCTCAGTTTCAACGCTGCAAGGTGGTGGAAGTTCCGTTTTGGTGTGGGGCATTATTAGTACCAATGGTCCAGGGCCTATAGTTCACTTGAAAGGTCGAATTAATTCGACCACGTACATACATATGTTGACTGGGCATTTTCTACCCTACCTTGGCCGGAATTTGGATGATATTCCTATCTTCATGCAGGATAATGCTCCCATTCATACAGCTGGCAATGTCAAAAGTTCCTGGAAGAGCATGATATTCCGTGTTTGGATTGGACTGCACAGTCTCCAGATCTTAATCCTATCGAAAACGTATGGCATTACATCAAGCAACACCTACGCAATAATAAAATTTCAAATTTGGAAGAACTTTGGACAAAAATTTAAGAAAAGTGGGATGCCCTTTCCCCGGAGTATTGCTGCAGTCTAATTCAAGGAATTTCGAAAAGATTGAGAGCTTTCAAATTGAAGACGGGCTATGCTACTAAATATTAACTTGTTCATTGTGTTCCTGTTGTATTAATGTTGTATTAATGTCCTAAAGTTACATTTAAATAACAATTTTCCATTGTGAGGACTTTCTTTTTACCTTCTCAATTTGAATTAAATTGACCTGAACACTAGAATATTTCAATTAAAAGTCAAATATGAACAGGTCAAATTATCTATATACATAAAAGCGAAAATGTATGTATTTATGTATGTATGTGTGTGTGTATGTGTGTATGTTTCTGTGTCTGCTAAAAACTTTCGACAGACAGAACAAAAATTCACAAACTTGGTATCATATTGAAGCTCCATCCTTCGCGCGAAAAATATCGAAAAATTGGCCCAAAACGTTCATTTTTTCATCCCAACATCGACAATTTTCGACAGGGGGGGGTCAACAAAAACGGTTCTCTCGTGACGACGACCGGTTCTACGCATGCGTCAAATGACATTATAACCTGATTTACTTTTACTAGTTGAAAAACTGACTAAATTCCATGCACGTCGCGTTAGGTCAGTTGGTTAGCGCGTTGGTTCATTATCTAAACGTTTTGGGATCGAATCGTGGTGTGAGATGTCTTCTTTTTTTTTCGATTTTTTAAATTTAAATATTGAACCAGTGTTATTTAAGCCTTTTTTCACGTAACGTTCGTTTTTCTGTTTTTTTTTTTTTTTTTTTTTTTTACTTCGCTTATACACTCCCGACCACACACACAAAAACACCCGGGTACCCACCGATTTTTTTTTTAATTTAAATATCGAAACAGGCTTATTTAAGCCATTTTTCACGTGTTCGTTTTCTGTTTTTTTTTCGATTTTTACATTAAACATCGTTCGTTTGCCTTACGTTAGTTTTTTTTTTTTTCGATGTTTTGATTACCCCCCCCGCTTAAGTTTTAACGTTGTTTTCTTTTTTTACTTCACTTATAACAATACTTACGTCGTCGTCGTAACACTTGACGACTTCCGTGCGCGCACCTGTCAATTTGGTTCTTACTTAAATAAATTCAAATGCAAGCCAATGATTTCTGTAAAGTCAAGTTGTTAGAGTTCTCAAAGGTCAGATCGATGAACTACCAGCTTTTACCCCCCCCGGTTTCTTTTTTATTTAACACCACAAACACCTCCAAACACCCGGGCAACGCCGGTTATCCCCACTAGTAGAAGAATAAAAGGCAAATCAAATGAGGTATAGTTTGTTTAAACAGTTACATTAAATATAGCTTAAATTTGCAGCTTTTGAAAAATTACAAATGCGAACTTTCTTTTTGCCGTTTGTGTGTGTGTGTGTATGTATATATATATATGAAATAAAAATCTTTTTATTGAAAATTGTATATATATACTAGCATGGGTACCCAGCGTTGTCCGGGTGTTTGGAGGTGTATGCTGAGCAAAAAAAAAAAAAAAAGGTTAATTTAAAAAACTTTCACCTCTATTATGACCCCTTAAAATTTATTGTTTTGGGCTCAAATCGAGTTATTAAGTTAGATCTATGTCTAAGGAACCTATATCTAAAGTTTCAAGTGTTTAGACCCAAAATTCTCTGAGGAGTTTGGTAGAGTTCTCAAAGGTCAAATCGATGAACTTTGACCCCTTAATCGCCAAATTTCTGGGCGAAAACGGATCACATAGATTTTCCCAAAATCTCAGAACCCTGTATATATAATTTCGAGTCTGTAGACTAAAAATTGACATAGTTATTACGTAGGGAAATGTACACAGAAACACAGACACGCGGACACACGTTCACTTTTATATATATATATATATATATATATATATATATATATATATATACTAGCATGGATGCCCGGCGTTGCCCGGGTATTTGGAGATGTATGTTCATCCCCCCCCCAAAAAAAAACGTGGTCAATTTTTTTAAACTTTGAACCCTACTATAATCCCTTAAAATGTATTGTTTTGGGCTCAAATCGAGTTATTAAGTTAGATCCATGTGCAATCAACATATATCTAAAGTTTCAAGTGTTTAGACCGAAAATTGTC
>NC_136483.1:169025046-169065046 GCF_053919585.1 Euprymna scolopes
GTTGTTCAATGTCTATATATACACTTTTAAAAAATGCGTTAAATAAATATGTACACTTTTTTTTTCTTTAAATTTATTCATTTTGTTGAAATATTTAAGGAAAAACGGTTAACCAGGATCTGTTTTGATATTTTGTTCTTTGATTATTATTTTCCCTATGCTAGGAGCTAAATAGTAGAGCTCTTTCTTTGCGTAATAGTATTAGTGTTTAATATTAGTGCTGATTCTAAAAGTCTTCTTTTAGCTCTATCTATCACGTATTTTATAATTTTCGCATGATCTTCCCGACATGGGTAGGATTCAAAAACTGTTCTCTTTTTCGTATGGTCTATGATTTTTTTCTTTTCTTGTATTTTTACTTCAATACCCTGAAAATGTCCTCTGAAATAGGGACGAAACGTTGATTATTTTAATAATTTCATTCGGTTTTTCTATTTTTCTCAAAACATAACGTCAACCACCGCTGGTATTTTTATTTTTATACACACACACACACACACACACACACACACACACACACACACACACACACACACACACACATATATATATACATATATATATATGTATATATATATATGAAGCTGAACGTCTGTGTGTGTGTGTCTGGTTAGGAATAGGCTCCTATATGGTTGACTATTATAGAACACTGAGCACATATAATGATAGAAGATGTATCGAGACACAGGAATGGGTATATTTGATTTGGCATAATGATGATTCATTAAAATTGTGGGGTCTGCGTATGTGCCTTGTCCACAAAGTATGGAAATGAAAAATGTAAACATTAAAAAAAATACGTTTACAAGTGTCTTTGATAGAGATGTACATAAGAATACTTTGATAAGTATGTTTTAATTTAAATAGGGATGGTATAATAAAATTGTGGGGTCTGCGTTCGCGCCTGGCCTCCATAGAATAGAAATAGGCAAAATCTTTAATAAGGACTTTTCATATCTATCTGCGTAAGTATACTTTGATAATTATGTTTCAATTTGAAGAAATATGGTATAATAAAATTATGGGGTGTTCGTTCGCGCCTGATCTTCATAGTATGTAAATATGTCACAAAGTTTAACAAGCCTTCCTTTTCATACCCTTTCATACTTTCATAAATAGTCCATTTTCTTTATGCTGTTTTTGAACCCAGTCAATGACGGGTACTTTTGCTAATATATATATATATATATATATATATATATATATATATATATATATATATATATATATATATATGTGTGTGTGTGTGTGTGTGTGTGTGTGTGTGTGTGTATCTTAGAGCATTAGAGGAAAAGAGCAAGCTCAATTCTATGAGAGGAGACTTATCTGGACATTATAAAGCTCAACAAGTATCAATGGAGCTTATATTTGTAAAACAATAGGAGTAGGAAATGAAGTCACAAAACTATATATTGGTGGATATAGATTGGTTTATTTATTCAATAACGGAATACAGTCGATTAGTTTGGGGATAGAAGGGACTCTTTATGCCAAGGCATTTTGAAGCCTAATGCTTCTCATCAGAAGAGTAGAGAAGATGCTACTTAGCATAGTGGGGATGTAGCGTCTAGCGTTGGCTTCATTAGGAACGAAATAGATCAAAACAAATTAAAATTATAAATGATGTTGGGGGGTCGAATTCTGAATAAAGGAGGAGCGTATTATATATAGTGTAGTGCAGAAAGGTGTATAGAGTCTTTATCATAGTCTTAAGTGTATGCAGTATATGATTTAGGGTTAAAGTTGGGGCTTAACTGGGTGCGTGGTGGTTCTAATTTAACGGCGTGTAAGGTGTATATTATCTATGGAGGGGCATTTTTTTTTACATATGCAAGCGAGATGACATCACCATGAATTAGTGTATACTTTTGGGAGGGATATTATGGTGGTGATTTAAGGCGAAAGGGGTGGATCTGGGTGAGTAGTTATAAGGCTACAATACTGGATTTTAAAGTGTACTATATGGTAGGTTATATGTGGCAATATTTCTATGTTTTCTTTTTTATAAGGAAAAGGTAGAGAGATAGGGTGGCAAATTCCTTGGGGGTGTCTAACGGGACAAAAATAGAATTTTGGATATGGATGATTGGCGTGCTGGAATATTAGGGGAAATTTTACTATTAACCATAACAACCGTAATAACGACGATGGTTATGGCAATAAAAATGATGATGATAATAGCGATAATAATAGCGATTACGACGATAATAAAATAACAATGATAATGTTTACAAAAATAATAGTATTAATAATAATAATAGTGATAATAATAATAATGGTAATAATAGCTAGAATTCTGCACTACACTATATATAATACGCTCCTCCTTTATTCAGAATTCGACCCCCCTACATTATCTATAATTTTCATTTGTTTTGATCTATTTCGTTCCTAATGAATTCAACGCTAGACGCTGCATCCCCACTATGTTACCTAGCATCGTCTCTACTCTTCTGATGAGAAGCATTAGGCTTCGAAATGCCTTGGCATAAAGAGTCCCTTCTATCCCCTAACTAATCGATTGTATTCCCTTATTGAATAAATGAACCAATCTATATCCACCAATATATAATCCTGTGACTTTATTTCCCACTCCTATTGTTTTCATATATATATATATATATATATATATATATATATATATATATATATATATATATATATATATAGATAGATAGATAGATAGATAGATAGATAGGTACATTGGTCTAATAAAACATGTTTAGAAACAATTTAGCAAGATATAAACATATTTATTATTCGGAAAGGATATATATGCATATAAATATATATATACGCATATATGTATATATATATACGTATATGCATAAAATATTATAAAGGAATATAATATATATATATATATTTTTTTTTTTTTTTTTTTTTTTTTTACAAAGGCATCACCACATTATCAAGGCCCAGAGGCCACTCAAGGATAAGGGTTAAAGAGTGTACAGTAGAAGTTGGTCAATATAGTAATCATTAGTAATGAAAATTTGGTAAATTTAATAACTTATATGGAACGGCTCATCAAGAACTTATTTACTTTAGACTTGAACAAAACCATATTGTAGTCAGCCGGAAAGCAGGAAAACGGAAGACAATTCCACAGGCGTGCAGTTCTAAGAAAGAAGCTTTGTTCATGGAATCTACGTTTAGGTTTAGGCACAGATAAAGAGTGGGGGAAATTATTGATAGTGTTTACAGCTAGACGAGTGTTTCTTGTGAAAGTTTGGCGAGGGGGGACCATAGATTGAAGCTCAGTTGAACACTTTCCATGAAAATAACGATACATCAGAGACAAACTCGCAACATCTCTTCTGTGAGATAGAGGTTGCAAGGAGGAGAAAAGGACATCTCCTACGAGGCTACGAAGTCTATTTTGAACTCTATCAAGGCAGGACAAGTTCTTTCTAGCAGCTCCTGCCCAGATGTGGCAACAGTATTCCATCCTTGGACGTACCTGGCTCTTATATAGATAGAGAATAGCATCAGCAGTGAGATATCTACTGGATCGATAGAAAGATCCCACCATTTTTTCAGCGGCCTTGGCAACAGATTTGATATACGTGTTCCATTTAAGATCAGGAGTAATGGTCAAGCCCAGAAGCTTGTCAAAACTTGAGGCCTCCTTAAGACGAGAGCCATTCATTTCAATTGATGACAAATGTGGATTAGAATGTTGATGATGTAAAGAGAGAAGCTTGGTTTTAGATGCATTAAAAGTAACCAGCCACTCCTTTCCCCATTGTACTACGTGCTCAAGATCAGAGGAGAGAGAATTGGAGAGAACTTGCTCGTTTACTGTCTTAGATGTGGTACCATAAATGGTAGTGTCGTCAGCATAAATGTCTACAAATGATGTAAGGATATGATTTGGAAGATCATTAATGTAGATCAGGAAAAGAGTTGGGCCCAGGATGGATCCCTGAGGGACACCGGCATTAATATTGTGAGCTTCTGATTTTTGCCCCTCAACTACTACTCTTATGAATCTATCAGAAAGAAATGATTTAATAATTGAGAAGACTGGTTTTCTGCAGGGATGAAACGCGGACGCCTCTATATTGCTTAATTATCATAAGAAATATTCATTATTTACTATATATACACACGTTTTTCATATAAATATCTCTTTGTAGATGAGCTGACATACACACACACACACATACATACATACATACATACATACATACATACATATATATATATATATATATATATATATATATGTATGTATGTATGAGCTGCCCTATAGACATGCATATATATTATATAGATATAAAAGATCAGGTATATAGACATAGGAACAGTCTGATATAGATATATGTAAGTACGTACATACATATATATATATATATATATATATATATATATATATATATTGGTGTTAAGACAATTTCAAGTCGACTAAATAAATAAGTTGCAAGAAGTTGAAGTTAACCAGTGTGTTCATAGAGAAGCTTCTATGACGGTCAATTTCTAGGACAGTGGGATGGCGCTAGAGAGAGAGAGAGAGAGAGAGAGAGAGAGAGAGAGAGAGAGAGAGAGAGAGAGAGAGAGAGACAGAAAGAGAGAGAGAGGGGGAGGTGGAGAGGTGTGAAGAGGAGTAAAAAGTACAGTGACTAATAAAAAATACGAATATAAAATAAAATTTTAAAAAATCTCCGAAATTTACAGACGAGGAAGAGATTTAAATCAGCTTAATAAGTAAGAAAAAACAAACAAACAAACAAACAATCAAACATACAAAAAAAAAAAACAAACAAAAAAAAACGAAGATTTATCTTGGATCTTTCCAGGACAAGAAGGAGGACGAAAGAAGAACAAAAAGAGGAAGTGGCAACTGTCTTTGTGGTTTATTTTGAAGGCCTTTTTTTCTTTTACTCCTTCAGTAATGCCTATCATTCTCACATTTTCAAATTCCATTTTGTTTTGTTTATTTATTTGCTTTCTGTATACAACCGAGTTTGCCAACTACTCCGTCTTACTCAAGTCGCGTACGTCCTTTGCCGCCATGTTGGCCTGCTAACATTGTTTCCTAAAACGTCACGGTTAAATCCAATAAACTTATGCCATTTTGACCCGTTTTCTCGTTACCAGATATCTATTCTTTCATAAATGTATAGCAAAGAACAATCCCTTCTGATTAATGTTTATGTAATTCCAGTTTAATTTTAAAACTTTACTTAAAAAAAGCAAACAAACTTGGAAATGCTTCCGTTTGGAATATTTTATATTTTTGCCACTTGTACAGTTTAATCAAGACATTAAAAAAAAAAAAATGGAAATATCGAAAAAAGGTTATATTGTAAGTATCCGTTTTGGACTGACGATCTCCGAAAAAAAAAATTATTAAATTTGATCGAGTAATTTTTTTTTTACAGCGGATAAACACGTTTTTATGAGAGCGCGTTGAAGTCAGCCATTATGGAATTTTTTAAGACGCCACGGGGAGATAACACAATGTAAAGCGCTGAGACCCCCCCATCTTTATTACTAACCTTTCTTCCTAAAAATAGAACATTTTGCTTGGTATCATAACAAATTGTTTTTCGCTTTAAGAAACTACTCGATCAAATTTAGTGAATTTTTTAGGAGAACTTCATTCCAAAACGGATACGTACAATATAACCCTCATTTTTTTTCTCGATATTTTTAATTTTTAATATCTTGATTTACTGTACAAGTAAAATATTTTTAATAAAATATTTTATGATCAAAATATATATTTTAATATTTTCTTTGAAGTGTTTTTTTTTCAGAATGGTTTTTATAATAAATATATATTCCAAGAATTTAAGTAAAAATAGTATTTTCTTTGAAATGTATATTTACAAAATATCGTGTAATAAAATATATTTTTATAATCTTTATTTTTGAATATATCTTTTTTAGAATGGTTTCATATATTACAAATATTTTTAAAAATGTTGCAGAAAACTTACATTAAATATTTTGTTATTAATTTATATTTTGTAGTATTTACTGTGAAAGTAAGTTTAGAATGGGTTTATAAAATGACATATATATTTTAAAAAGTTATATTAAAATAGTCTTTACGTTGAGCTGTTTATTTTTAAGTTACATATTATAAACAAACGTATCTAGTAAAACTATTCGCCAAAAAAAAAAAAAAAATGGCTTTAATTCGCCAGCATCAGAGAATCTCTTCGAGTTGACCTTGAAAGTTTCCCTAGTTTTCAGTAACAATTGAATTCGTATTAAAAAAAAAAGAAGTCTAGCATATTGAATCCCAATTCAATAGAGTATTTGTAACATTTTTTTTTACATAGTAGTCACCACTTATCAAGGACCAGAAGCTACTCGGGGATAAGGGTTATTGCGTTTAGAGTAACCAATAGGATAATATCATAGTAATCGTTAGTGATGGAGATTTGATAAAGTGTCTTACTTAAGGGGGCGGTTTATCAGGAATTTGTTTATGTTGGACTTGAAGACATCCAAGTTGTAATCCGGTGGGAAACAGGCAAACGGAAGAAAGTTCCACAGGCGTGCACTTCTAAGAAAGAAGCTGTGTTCATGGAATCTATGTTTTGATTTAGGCACAGATAAAGAATGGGGAAAATTATTAGCAGTGGTTCCAGCTAGACGGGTGTTTTTCGTGAAAGATTGGCGAGGGAGGGGGCAGGGATTGGAGCTCAGACGAGTACTTGCCATGGAAATAACGATAAAACAAAGACAGGTTCGCAACGTCTCTTCTGTGAGAGAGGGATTGCAGGGAAGAGAAAAGGGCATCTTCCACTAACTCACGAAGTCTATTTTGTACTCTGTCAAGGCAGGTAGGCTGTTTTTAGCAGCTCCTGCCCAGATGTGGCAGCGATACTCCATCAGGTACATAAAATAAGCAGCTAAAATATTTCACATCTAAAGTATATTATTTTAGCAAAAACTCTGACAAAAATGGACCAATTAACGTTGTTAAATTTTTAATTATAAGAAAACTGGAAACTATTGCGTAAACATTAATCTGAAGAGACTGTTCCTCGGTATGCAGAGGGTTGACATTCGCTAAACAAAAAGAGGAAGTGAAAATGACATTGCGCCAGACATAAGAAATTCGGTTATTTCCTGAAACAATAGCTCCTACGTTCATATTTCGACTAATGGATATAAACTTGAATTCTAGTTGGAAATTACTTTCTATCCACCAATTTAAAGGGTCGAAGTCAGTTTGGGATTTTCTCTATCTATGACATCACTTATATCATCATTGTAGCAGTACGATAAACTAATTAAGTGATTTCTCGTCTGAATCTTGTAGTACATAGAAGTGTCCTTTGGTTGACGCGTAGTAAGTTGCTCAGTGGATAGAGACTTCTCTCTGTTTCGATATCTTCACTCCCCTGTTTCCTTAGTCGTTGTTGAAGTCAAAACATAGCAGATTTCCATTTCGTGGTTTGGTAACAAATAAAAAATAAAACACCGACAACGTTGCTGCTCGATTGTTCCTATTTTCGTTGCTTTATTCAATTATAAAACTGCATTATATAAACTTACCATCAGCAACTTATCATCGCTGGGAAGAAGTGAACAAAAACAGAGCTCCGAAAAAAGAAAAAAAATGCGAATGAATACTATCAATTAACGGGTTAAAGGAGAAGAGTAGTCTATAGTTTTCGTCACTTTTTGCTTGAAAACTGTCTGCTTCGTGGCATACAAGGTGCCTTCAATAATTTTCCAGACGTTTTTCGTATGGGAACTTTTATTGATAGTATACACATGAAACACTCATCCCCTTCGAAGTAATCTCCTCCGGTTGCAATGCACTTGTCGTATCGTTCTAACAATTCTGAAAGGCCCCATGAAAGTGCTCTTTGTGAGTGTGTCAATGATCTTTGTCACAGCCTCTTTCATCTTTTCAATTGTCTCATACCGGCAGTATCCAAGATTTTCCTTGAGCTTAGGGAATAACTAAAAGTCACAGGAAGCAAGGTATTGATTATAGGGAGGGTGAGGAACTGTCTTGATGTCCATCTTGGTCAAATAGTCTGTGATAAGAATGGCCTTGTAGACTGTTGCATTGTCCTGGTAGAAATTTCACTGACCAAATTTGAAGAGTGCTGGTCTCTTTCGATGGAATCTTTTCCTGGATTCCTTTAAAACCCCAACATAGTATTCCTTGTTAAATGCCTGTTCCATGGGAACCCAGTGCACGTAGATCATGGGGATTTTCTCTATTTGGCCTTCTTGAGTCTGGGAGAGCCACCATACTTCACTGAGTACTCTGTCTCTGGGTCTCTGGGTCATAGCATTAGAGCCAGCTTTCATTGTAGGTCACCATAGCATCAATAACTGCGGGATATGAATTTATCACCTCAGGATCTCTCTGCTGTCATCACAATGTCTTTCTTTTTGATCTTCTCTGAGCAATGCAGACTCGTCCTACTAATTTTACACAAATTCTAAAAATGCAAGCTTTTTTAAAGTGGCAATCAGCTAAATGTATACAAGTTTTATTTGTTACTGTTTCAGAAAAATTTATACTGTAAAACGTTCTTCAGAACTATTAAAAGTTAATTGAGCTATAATTTCTATTATATCGAGTTTTAGAACGCGATATAAAAAGTGCGTGTTGTTCTCTCTCTGTCTGAACCACGGTGTTGTGCAGTTCTAGGAGGGCAGCATTCCCAGGTTTGACCAATCTGACCACTTGAGAAGGAGTTAGTTTATTGCTAGTCCCCTGACGCACTCCTACGTGGAAAAGTCCGACGTGGCTGCCCAGGCAAAATGGTTCGAACATACTGCTCTTTCTCTAATGCGTTAATATCAACTCCTACTTTCCGACCTTGTGCCACATCTTCCTGCCATTAGAGAAAGATAAATAATCCAACCGCAGATAAGTTGAATAGAAGTAAGACAAACAATATGAGAAAATAAAATTATTTGGATAATTTGCATTACTTTTCTCATCTTGAATGCTGTTTAAAGAACGCGATAGTCGATGTAACCTCCGACCTTCTTCAGATGCCTCTTGTCAAACTCGTATATTGTTATGTCGAACTTGGGGATCTGTACGGAATATATATTTATATTGAGTGAAATGATTGATAATTTATAATTAAAAATTATATTAAAAATCAAAATTAAAATTTAAAAATTTGTTTCATAAGGAAGAACAAACAAATGAATAAATTGTACGATCGTTTCGGAAACGATGTTTTTATTGAGATAGACAATACATCTTAGACAATAATTTTATCATATAGTTTTTTGAAATAAAGTCTCATCAGCAAAAATGTTGGGTGTGGTTTTTTTTTTTAAAGACACCAAAAATAAAACTAGCATTTTTTAGGTAAGGCAGATGTATCTTTTAATGATTCGCCTTATAAAAGTCGTAAGTATCATCGTCAAAGCATTCATTTGGATTGTAAATGTAGTTTATGAATTTAGCTACAATATTGAAATATTACTCAATATTAAAATAGCTCTAGGATATATATATATATATATATATATATATATATATATATATGTGCGCCTAGCGAGCTTATTATATGTCTGCATTGCAACGAGCACTGTTTTATTTTATTTTAATTGTATTAATTTACTAATACATTAAAGTATACCCTTCTCTTATTGTTGTTCTGTTCCCTTAAAAGTATATTGTGAGTGTGTGTGTGTGTGTGTGTGTGTGTGTGTGTGTGTGTGTGTGGACTTATCGAATTTAGTAGTATTTCATGCCTGCACATAAAATTTTATCAAGGGATATAATATTTTATGTACAAGTTTCAGTATTTACTTCAACAGTGATGCATACGTGAATAGAACACGGCCCTGTTTTATTTTTAACACAAAAAGTTGTCTTGATGAAGTTTTAACATATGCAGCCAAAATGTATACAACACGTTTCCGTCTTTAGTAAGTTAGATACAAGGAAATGTCAGACACCCCTACATGTATGCTGATGTAAATAATAAATTATATATATATATTGTAGATTGATATATATATATATATATATATATATATATATATATATATATATATATATATATATATATATTGTTTAGAACATAATTATACACTGACACATGTTCCGTGGTCTACAACTCATTAGAGTGGCTGAATCTAGCGAGATTCGAAATCGGGACCCCATGGTTAGAAGCCTTTATTTATTTGTTATTTGTTTGCGATAATTTTGAATTATATATATATATATATATATATATATATATATATATATATATATTTTATATATATATATATATATATATATATATATATATATATATATATATATATATATATATATATATATATAACACGTGTCAGTGGATAATTATATTTAAAAAATAATATTTATGCCGCTCTTTATTAAGGGGGTACCAGATTTGTCAATGGGAAAATTATTCCCAACAAGCATTTAGGTAAAAATGTACTTTCGTATAAATACTTGAATTCATTCAAGAAAGTATCGCTAACAAAAACAAATAAAAACACACACACACACGCACACACACACACACACACATATATATTCAGTAATGTGATTGATAGTTTAAAATTAAATTAAAAATCCGTTTCATAAGAAGGAACAACAACAAAATCAATTATTTGTACGATCGTTTCGGAAAACAGTGTTTTTATTGTGGTAGACATCAAGTTACGGACAATAATTATTCCATATAGTTTTTTAATAAACAAGGTTTCCTCATCAGCAAATTGTGAAGGGTTTTTATTAAATTTAAAAGACACCATAAATGAATCTAGCATTAAAATTAAGGCAGATGTATCTTTTAATTTTTCGCCTTTTGAAATCAGGAACTATGCTTAAAGTACTCATATAGAAGTTTGCTATAGCTTTTCACCTTATTGAATGATGAATTTTAAAAAGGGAGGGACGATATGAGTACTTTATTTACTTTTCACCTTATCGATATGAGTCCTTTATTTACTTTTCACCTTATCGATATGAGTACTTCATCTATATGAGTACTATTCAAAATTGCCGTAAACATGTCTTCATAGCTCAGGCATTAACGTCAAAGTGAAAAGTAAATCATAAACAAACGTTTTGGTTTCGATTCTCGGTGGTGGCGCACGAGTCATTAAAAAAAAAACTTTTGAAATCATTACTATATCTATAAACATAAAAGCGAAAATGTATGTATGTGTGTTCGCTTTTTCTGTGTGTCTACAAAAGGCTTCTTCCAGAGAAGCGGTCGCTCGCTTAACAACTTTTTGAAACTTTTTATATCACATACAAATCGTAATATCTCACAGTTAACAACGAAGCTCGCCTGTCTATTTAATTTGCTCGATTTCGGGAAGATAAATATTCAATATTTGGCGCTCGCCGCATGTGGGTTAGTCTTTTTCCTATAACATCTTCGGGGGGGGGGGAAGCGTTCAGCAGTAAATGAATACCATCCCGCAGTCAAAACTTGACCTCATTTAAAACGGGCACCTGCTAAATCCAACTAATCAAATAGATTCAAACGTGTTTCCGTTAGCGTCTCGCAGTGGGGCAATGGTTAACATCGCACCTTTTTTTTCACACTTTAATTTACAACTTTGCCTCAACGGTTCGGGTTCGATCCTCATACTTACTTTTTTTTTTAACCCCCCCAAACACCCGGGCAACGCCGGGTGCCCCTCGCTAGTATAATAATAAATACGAAATCTGCATTAATCAAAATATCATATTTAAGCGTATTTTACGACCGAGTAATGCCGGACAACCTGCTACTAGTACATTATATATATATATATATATATATATATATATATATATATATATATATATATATATATATATAGAGAGAGAGAGAGAGAGAGAGAGAGAGAAAGAGAGAGAGAGAGTGAGAGAAGGAGAAAGAAGAAGGGAGATACCCAGATAGGAAGAAGCAGGAGTATCTTTTGCGATGATGGCGGCGGTTATTTGCGTAGGCACTAGCGAGAACGGGGGGGGGGGTGCGGGGAGGCAGGTTTGTTGATTGACTCGCTCCATCCAAGCAATACTCTTTTACGCTCTGTCGTGTTTGGCCGGCTTAATGCATCGCTACCCACGGCGGACAGCAAACTCAGAAGAATGCCGAACGTGTGTAAGGGGAATAACGGAGGAGTGCATGATCATGAGTGATGGAAGAAGAAGGAGAAAAATGAAAAAAAGAGAAACTGAAACTACAGAGAACGAAAAAAAAAAAAAAGAAGGAAAGAATAGAAACAGATCACAGATCTCGCATTGATAAATAAATGCATAAATTAAATGAAAGAAATATGAAAAAAAATGATAGAAGAACAACAAATGGTAAAGAGGAAAAAGAAGTACCGGATTGGTTGTTTTATTTTACGGCATATCAACACTTTGCAGTTTATTTAATATCGAGTCCAGTAATTTTGAAAACAAAAAAGTATACTTTAAATTCTGTATTCTATTTTTCAATGGGGTTTGGTTAAATTTTTTTGTTTTACGGCATATCAATGCTTTTTTGGGTGTTATTTCACACCGACCCTTTTTGCGTCCCTATTTACAATGCCTCCCCACGGGGCAGAGTTAAACACCAGGATCGTTTTTTTTTTACCGTGGAGAAAAGGAACAAAAATAAAACATTGTCTCAGTCGAGAAGGATTGCTCCTTCACTGACAGAGAACAAGAAATTGAAGTGCAGCATCTCAAGAGCAGATACTACACTTTGAGATATTAAATCTTTTATTCAGGCTAAAATTACAATGTAAGTTCAAACTGAACAAAAAACTTAGGCACAAGGCCAACGCAAAAGGGGGACATTGTGGGCCGTTGGTCATCCTTGTCACTCCAGAACTAACAGTTTCTCATACCTAGTATCTTCTTTCACCATAATACCGCATTCACAATATTGCAATGGAGGATATCCTACTTATGACACAATCGCTTCTCCAGAACTGCACGTCTTTGGAACTGCCTTCCGGGTTTCGGCTTTCCCCACTGTACTGATATGCAGAAGCTCAAGTGTAATGTGAACAAACATCTTGCTACTCATCTCCTTTCATAATGCCCCCCCCGCAAATTATGTCCTCGATAGTAGCCCCCCCCTACTTGTTTGGGGTGAAAATTGAATTTAAAAAAATGTTTAAAACATTTTTTATCCTGCGATAAAATTGTTTTACCCTGTATACAATACCAAAACTCGTCAGTTCGGAAAACCTTTTATACCTGAAATTTTTTTTGTGTGTTTTAATGTTTTTTTTTTTTTTTCAGTGTTTTAATGTTTTCAAATATTTATCCATGGTGTTTGATTTGGTTGTTTTGTAGAGCAAGGTTGTTTTTGGTTTTGCCTTTGAAGAACATGAGTGAGTTTTGCACAGGAAAAGGAAAAAGCAACAATAAGATCGATGTTTAATGTATTTTAAGTCAGAAAACCAGTATCTTCAGTCAGCCTGATCTGGTAAAATCTATATAATTATAAAACTCAAATGACCTTGTAACGATGTATGCAACCCACTTTCCGGTGTACGACATCCGGTTGCGTATGCGCACATAACCTGCGCACTGAAATATTAACGTTATTATTTCGAAATTATTATTTAACATGGGAAGAGTGGGGTTTAAAATAACGTTTAAACGTAATACAGAAATGAACGATGTAAAAAAAAGCAGATATATCAAAATTTGAATTTAACTATAATAAGTCTTATGGAATCTGTTCAGTGCACATTTACCTAGAAGTATGGCCAACCACGTATAATTCAGTAACTGTAATTTAAAAAAAAAAATCAATTATAATAAACAGAACGACTCATAGAAATCTATCTATATTCTTTTTTCATTTTAATATACTTTCATAGAACTGTTTCTGTTATGTCAAAAAAGAAAATATTTTCTTTACATCACAAGTGTCACGCTCATACATGAATTCCATAGCTAATATAACATACTGACCCAACGGGTCACGGGTAGTCTAGTATATAAATATAAAATGACTAAAGAATAGCAACAGAAATGAAATAGAGAATTAGAGACGAAAACAATGAGGAAGGAAATAAAGAAGATAAAAATGAAAAGGAAAGAAATAAAAAAGAAGGCAAGAAAGGAAAGAGCGAATAAGAAAAAGAAAGGGGGAAATAAAAAAGAAAGAGTGTTGGGTAGATCAATAGAAGAAGAAAAAAAGAAGAAAGAAATGAGGAAAAAGTAAAGAAACAAAGAAAGAAAGAAAAAATAGAAAGGTAAGAAAGAAGGAAGACCTGACGAAATCAATAAAAGAAAAAGAGAGAAAAAAAGAAACAAGTGAGGTAAAATTAAAAAGACAATCGAAGGTAAAAGATGGAAAAAATTAAAGAAATCTCTCTCTCTCGCTCTCTCTCTCTCTCTATATATATATATATACATGGTTCGCCACATACAGTACCGTTTCGCAGCTCATCAGAGCAGCTAGACAAGCAACTACCTCAAGCCAGGATCGAAACCCGACCGCCCAAACGACAGTCGGAGCTTCTAACCGTTGCTCTATTCGGTTGCTTCTATGCAGGCAGTGAATTAACAACGTTTTGTATATTGTCCAAATACCTAAGCTCAATTTGTTTACACAAAGAGCATCGCTTAATTCGCTAATGGCAAGTCGTATAACACTTCCCAATATGCTCAACTCAAGATAGGGAGCATTATAGTGATCCACATACAGTACTGTTTCGCTGTTTCACAGCTCATCAGAGCGGCTGGACAAGCAACAAGAACAGAGCTGTAAAGTAGAAAATTACAATTTTTTTTTTATTATTCGGAAGAATGCTCCAAAACTAGTGTGCTAGGAAATCCTTAATCCGAGGAGTATCAAAGAATGTTAATTCTTCTCATCAGAGGAAAAACTGTCAGCAAAATAATCAGATAGTCACGCTAAAATTTTACCATGTCTATGTATTTGCTAGTTACTGCATATGAAGAAACTAAAAGTTTTATTGGTTTTACTCACAAAACTTAAAAAAAACAACATAAGAATATAAGTATGGAAAACAGTTTACGCGAACAGTTCATCTAGAGTTGAACATTAAGGCAAAAGAAACAAAAACTAACCTTATGTAAAGAAAAAGTCCAGTGTAATGGAAGTTATCAATTGCACGTAAAGTAACAACAGCTGCTCGCCTCAGTTGAAAAACAGACGTCAGAAAGTGGAGTTTAAAAATTTGAAGACAGTCGAAATAATGCTTCCATTTTGGAGTGATGGAAAATGAAAATTAATTTGGTTGCGATTAAGATATAAAAAAAAACTATATTTATATCTTTTTTTTTGGGGGGGAGTGTTCTGTTTCCTTGATTAGTAAACTCTTTCTCAATATATATATATATATATATATATATATATATATATATATATATATATATATATATATATATACTAGCAAAAGTACCCGTCGTTGACTGGGTTCAAAAACAGCCTACAGAAAATGGACCCTGATTTATGAAAGTATGATAGGTTATGAAAATGGAAGGGTTGTAAAGAGACTGCTTCGAATTTGGGAGTATCAAAACCAAAGCAAAATATGATAAAAGTAAAAATAAAATAGATAAACCCCGATAATTTATTATACCATACCTGTTCACACTGAAACACTTATCACAATATTCTGTGGATCTATATTAAAAAACCTTGTTAAACTTTGTGACATATTTCGATTCTATGGAGGCCAGGCGCGAACGAACACCCCATAGTTTTATTATACCATATTTCTTAAAACTGAAATATAATGAGAAGTTTTTATTAAAGTCTATGCCTATTTCCATTCTATGGCGGCAAGGCGCGAACGCAGACCCCACAATTTTATTATACCATCCTTATTTAAGTTAAAACATACTTATCAAAGTATTATTATGTACATCTATATCAAAAACACTTGTAATCTTTTTTTTTTAATTTTTAAATTTTTTATTTCCATACTTTGTGGACCATGCGTGAACACAGACCCCACAATTTTAATGAACCACCGTTCTGCCAGATCAAACATACCTATTCCTGTGTCTCGATACATCTTCTATCATTATATGTAATTAGTTTTTTTTAAAATAGTCAACCATATAGGAGCCTATTCGTGACCACACACACACACACACACACACACACACACACACACACACACACACACACACACACACACACACACACACACACACACACACACACACACACACACACACACACACACATTCAGCTTTATATTATAATATATATATATATATATATATATATATATATATATATATATATATATATATAACGCAGAAGGCGGAAAAGAAGGGAAAAAGAAAAGACATAAGAAAAATATAGGAAAAGCAAAAGAATAAATAAAATAGAAAAAAATAAAAAGAAAATAAAGAAAAACAAAAAGAAGAATAAGAATAAAATAGAACTGACGCCGAAATAAAGGAGAAGTGTAAAAGAAAAAAGGGGAAAAAAGAAAAACAACGAAAAGATTACAGGAAGTAGGAAGGAAAATTAAAGGAGAAATGAGAAAAGAAAAATATAGAAAGTAGAAAGGAAAAAAGATAAATATGGAAAAAAAGAAAAAGTATAGAAAGCATGGGAGAGAAATGATTCAAGGATGAAGAATAAAACAGAAGAAAAAGAAGGAAAAAATAGCAAGGAAAAATTAAAAAAGAAAGAAAGAAAAGAAAAAGAAAAGATGAATGAAGTATACGATGTACAAAACAACAAAAAGCGATAAAAAGAAAGAAGAGCTTTAAGAACGAAAGAAAAACTAGCAAAAGATAAAAAAGAAAGAAAGAAAGGAAGATGAAAAGCTATATCTGTGCAGGGGTATGGGTCTCTAAGAAATTGACCATCTACCTTGAGCGACAATTGTAAGCACTAGCCAATATCTAATGAGCTCCTATAACTCAAACCTTTTCATGGTCCATCAACATCAAGAAATAAAAGCAATTAATACAATTAATTAATCAATTAATTTCCCAGCACAAAATTGCCTTAACATCCCCCTTTGCCAATCTTTCACAAAAAAAACAATCCCCCCCAAAAAACAACAAAAAACAAAACAACAAAAAAGAAAAAAAACAACCAAAAAAAAAACAACAAAAAAAACAACCGAAAAAAAAAAACAAAAAAAAAAACAAAAAAAAAAACAAAAAAAAACAACAAAAAAACCCCAGAAACAACCCCCCCCAAAAAAACAACCAAAAAAATCAACAAAAAAAACAACAAAAAAAGCAACAACCCCCCCCCAAAAAAAAACTGATCTAGTCAAAAATCAATATAAAAAATCCCCCCCCTTCTTATCGGTGGTGCCTAAACTCAAACATGGATTCCATGAACAAAGCTTTTTCCTAGAAATGTCCACCTGTGGAACACTTTTCCAATGGCTTGCTTTCCAGCTGGCTACAATATTTTCGTCCTCAAGTCTAACGTAAACAATTTCTTATTGAACTGTCCTCTTAAATAATCTAATCACACCAAATGTCCACCACTAACGATTACTACGCTATTGTCCCAATGACTAGCGTACACACAACAACCCTTATCCTCGAATGTGGTGACTCCTTTGTAAAAAAAGAAGATAAATGGGAAAAGAGTGATCGAGTTATAAGTATCTTTCTTGAAAGGCGGGAAGAATGAATGAAAACCTCTAGAAAGTTTAGATAGAAAGAAGAAAAGAAAGAAAGATGTATGAAAAAAAGGGTAACTGGAAAGCTAGTGATTGAGTTATAAGTTTAGTTTTTAATGTGGAGACGAAGAAGGTGTCATCGTGATCGTTGGTAATGGTCGCGCGATGTTTCGGCCAGGAAAACAGCGTGGCTATCATTTCTGTACCAACCCCCTCACCCAATCAGTTCTGCTCCAGTTGACGTGTCAAGAACGTAGCTGGAAGTGAGAGGATGTTTTGTGTGTGTGTGTGTGGGGGGGGGAATACCACCCCTTCCCCAAATCCGTCCTTCGATCAGCACTCTACAGTTTCGACCCGATCAATATGCTCGAAAGCCGGTGAGGAAAATAGAGAAGAGGTGTTAAAGAGAGAGAGAGAGAGAGAGAGAGAGAGAGAGAGAGAGAGAGAAAGAGAGAGAGAGAGTGAGAGAGAGAGAGAGTGAGATGGGGAGAGGGAGAAAGAGAGGGTAATAGAAAGGGAGCATATACAAGATACCTTCGATAAGTTTTCAAGATTTTTTTCTGTAGACTCTTGAAAATTCAGCATGTTCTTGCTATACTTCTTATGATATGACTGGCCAATTTCCATGATTTCAGGTTCAAATGAACAGCTGCAGTAGGAATTAGAATGCACTCTACTAAAGCCTGTTTGTCACACCTGATAAATTACAAAAATGCAATCTGAACGTGAGGAATCTTTAGAAGAACGATATGCACTAAAATTCTGTTTCTTGAAACAAAAAATGCCACAGAAACATCCCGAATGCTTCAGACTGCGTTTGGATAAGCGAGCATCAGTTTTTGAATGACATAAGAGATTCAAGGAAGACAGGGAGTCTGTAAAGGATGATGAGAAGTATGGGAGGATAAGAAAGTCAAAACACACAAGTTGATTGGCCAAATAAAGAATTTTATGCATAAGGACCGTCATATGTCTATAGAGACAATAAATGCACAGGTTGATATCAGTGTGGGAATTGTATGCACAATTATTTGCGAGGAACTGAAGATACCAAAGATTTGCGCGAAGTTTGTCCCAAGTGTGCTCGGAGAAAATCACAGACTGTTTGACCAAGATGGCTATCACCCTCCCTATAATCAAGACCTTACTCCTTGTGTTATTTGGTTATTCCCTAAGTTCAATGAAAACCTTAGAGGTTGTTTTTATGAGACAGTTGAGAAGATGAAAGACGCTGTGATGAAGGTCATTGGCACACTCACACAAAAGGACTTCCGTGAGACCTTCCAGAAGTTGTTGGAACGGTACAACAAGTGCACTGCAGCCGGAGGACATTACTTCGAAGGGGGAAAGAGTTTCCTGCGTGTACTATCAATAAAAGTATCCATACGAAAAAGTCTGGAAACTTATTGAAGGCACCTCGTAAAGCACACATAAAAGCTAACAAATAACAGAAACACAATCTAAAATGACGTCAGACGTACATTATACCGCATCAGAACCACATTTTAAGTTTCAAATAACAGTTTCGTAATCCAGTCACGCTTAAGTTTGAAACAGCGTTTTGTCGTCTGACACGATTAGGTATTTAAATAATGTAATGTTTTCCGGGAACCAACACACGTTGTGTGTGACTTCAGTCTCAAAGAAGCCTAAGACAAAGAATAGGAAATAACTCCAACTCGCCTTTTCTTTGTAACAACGTCATTTATTTTCTCATTGTTCCGGTACTGATGTCATCCATGTGATCTCGAACGTTCTTTACGCCTCTCACGCGATCTCAAACGTTATCTTGTTCCGTACTCACGTTTCTCTCGTGATCATTCTCGTTCATTTTTAATCTCTTTTTTCTTAATTGATGACGTCATTTTTCATGTATTTACGCGCTATGTTACAATAGCATTATCGTTCCCTTAGCACAATTGTTTGAAATAGCATTTTCTAATGTATGTCAATATTAAATTTGAAATAACAATTTCGGTGGTCTGTCACGCTTAAATTTAGAAGTTGCATGTATGTCGGTCTATCATACTTAAGTTGGACCTAGTATTTTCCTATGTATGGCACGCTTAATTTTGAAATTATAATCTTGTTGATTATTACGCTTCATTTTAAAACAACAAATTTTGTCATAAATAATTTCATCAATATAACAACATTTCAAAGTTATTATTTATACATCCGTTCGCTCATCTATTAAGTTCGGCATAGATTGTGCCAAATTACCTCCCTTTATTAATACATTTACACTTTCTAGGGGTCCTCAAACCCGTGTTATCTCATCTTTTCGTGACAGCAGGTGGCGTTACGATCTTTTTCATAAAAAGGGATACACAGACTCAGCCAAGCTTTTATTTCATATAGCATTTTCGTTGATCAGTCAGACTTATTTTTAAACAACATTTTTTTATGATGTCACGTATGCTATGCAAACGATCTTATTAGTCCACCACATGGAGTTGTTCCAGCTTAATATTTAATTATCATTTTAGATACGTCCACGAATTCTATAAGAGGTTCCATCATTATGTTAGTCTCTCACACGTACGCTTGAAATAGCACTTTTGTTGGTATGTCACGCCTAATTATCGTTTGTCTATCACACCTACGTTTGAAACAGCATGTTTGTTAATCTGTCACACTTAATTCTCATTGGTCTGTCACGTTTACATTTGAAATAACATTTATTATTATCGTTGATCTGTCGCGCTTAGGTTTGAAAATGCGTTTTTGGATGCGTCCACGAACTCTATATGTGGTCTTGCCCTTATGTCATTTTTTCACAAATAAGTTTTAATAACACTTTATTAGTGACTCACATATAATCATTGTTGGTATGTTACGCTTACGTCTGTAACAGCATGTTTGTTGGTCTGTCACACCTAATTTTCGTCGGTCTTCCGTTTGGGACGTTGCGAGCCCGTCTCTGCTCTATCGTTATTTTTATGGCAAGTGTTTGAATGAACTCCAATGTATGACCCCCCTTGCCAAACATTCACAAAAAAACACTCGACTAGTTACAACCACTATATACGATTTCTCCTCACTCTCTATCTGTGTCTAAATCTAAACGTAAATTCCATGAACAAAGTTTCTTTCCCAGAACTACTCGCTTGTGAAACTCTGGCATGCTTCCCGGTTGAATACAACATGGTAGCCTTCAAAACTAATGTAAACAAGTTCTTAAGCCGTGCTCATAAATAATCAAATTCTACTCAATTGACACCATTAGTGATTACCACACCATTACCTTACATTTATTAATCATTATCCTCGAGTGGCCTTCGGGCCTTGAGAAGTTGTGACTTTCAAATAAAAAGAAGAAAAAACATGTTTTAAATGCCTCTATCTACTCTTGTAGTTTGGCCTATATGTCGGTCTTTCACGATTAAGTTCCAAATAGCATTTTCGTTGATCTGACGCACCTAATTATTATTGGTTTGTCACGCTTATGTTTGTAATAGTATTTTCGTCCCTCCGCGTACACATTAAATGGACGTATCTTAAGAATAAGCGGCCCCGTCCTTTTGTTTTCGTATTTCTTCGCATTTTCGGGAAGAAACAGAACAATCCACCGTGGAATTACAGTCAAACTTCCCGGACTGCCGTAGCTAGCTGCATTCGGTTACCAAATAGCCACAAGTTCCACGTGACTTGAGTCCGCGGAAACAAATACGGAGCGTTGAATGGTGGTCGCTTTCGAGAACCATCGGCCTGGAAAGCGTATAGCATTATTCCAGACCAAAGACCCACATTAAATCTTAAGTCTTCAATTCTTGCTTCTCGCCGAAAAACTGGTGACACTTCATTTATCCAGAGCCGCATCTATTAGTGTTACCATGACTAGAGAACTGACAGATTTACACACCAGGTCACCCGCTCCCCATCTTCCCTCTCTTTCTCCTCCCTTTCCCCCCCCTCTCTCTCTCTTCCTTATTTTCTCTCTCTCTCTCTCTTTCTCTCTTCACACACTTTTCTTGCTTGTTCAGCCATACGTTGGTTCAGTGTTTAGAACTGACGCATCTATCCAGAGAAACCGGGGCGGGTCTCTCCGCCGGCAACTGCGCTGCGCCGCGCCACCAACGCCATGATGCTTATCAGTATCAGAAATGCTGTCAGGGTAAAAATAAAGAGATGTGTTTGCGCGGAGGAGGAGGACGCGGTGTGGAGTGTGTGTGCATGTGGGGGGGGGGGTGCGTTCGAAGCGGGTTGAGCGGGACGGCGAGGTCGGGCGATTTTTATTCGTAAAGAAATAAATGCTGGAAAACAGAAAACGCGACGAGAACTGATTTTAGGGGCGCCGTAGATGAGATCTACAGAGGCCAGTAGCCACAATTGCGAGTTCGTGAAGCTGAAAATTCTGAAGACGTACAAGGCAAGTGTGAAAGGTAACGAACAAGGGGACAAGTGCTTCCTACTAGAGAAGGAAGGCGTTTTGCACAAAGGAAAGCAAAAATAGACGAGCGTCGACACACACACACACGCACACACACACACACACACACACACACACACACACACACACATATAAATATAGAAAGATGTTTTTTTGTTTTTATTTGTTTTTGTTATCGATACTTTTTGAATGAATTCGATTATTTATACGAAAGTGCATTTTTACCTAAATGCGAGTTCGGAATAATTATCCCTTTGACCAATTTGGTACCCATAAAGTGGGGAACGGCATATGTGTGTATATTATTTTTAAAATATAATTATCCACATCCACGTGTTTTCTCGACGAAACACGTGTCAGTGGATACTTATATTTTAAAAATAACACACACACACACACACACATATATATATATATGTGTTTGTGTGTGTGTATGTGTGTGTGTGTATGTACCCATGTTGTATAGAGAGGTGGGAGATATTAAAACAGTTATATGTTACATTGAGAGGTAAGAGATATGATTCTTCTAACACCACCCGTTATAAACGTATAAATTGTATGTATTGTTGTTAAGCCAGAGGATATGATATCGACGTATTAACTGAGTTATGGTGTATCAGAGAGTTATCACACGGGTATATATTACAAATCATATTTATGTAAGGTATCATTTTTTTTTATAAGAAGAATAATATTTGTTTCGTGGCTTTTCTTTCTCAAAGAGTTCTTCTCTCTTCACTGCTGAGTTCCGTGATGAAACATGAAACGACCAACATCATAACCAATTGAGACCTCTGTTCTTTCTTCTTTTGTGAAACCACAGAACAACATTTAATATTTTTAAAATATAAATTTATTTAAGTTGTCTCAAATGGTCTCACTTGAGTCTGCATTTCGTCTCAACATGCTTGTTCTTCACAGCCTCGCTTCCTGGCTTGAAGCACGTCCATTCACTTGCGTGACCAAACTCCAACTCCCTCGAATGACTAAATTTTCCGACCTTTTGACCTCAGTTCCAGTGACGAAACCAATGAAAAGACACGTCTCCTTAACGTGACCTCCTCTGTCACGTACACCTGCCACATACTCAATGTTATTTTGTTTATATTTAACCAAGCTAATTCATGTAAACATCCTCAGTTAAAACCCATTGCTTATACTTTATTCTATAAACAATAAATAAGTCCCAATATAAACTATTTTAAGAATATCATTGAATGCTAAATGCCTCGCATCAAAAAAAAAAAAAAGGGAGAAAAACCGGCATTATACAAACATAAGGATATACAAATAAAACCGACATAAAAATGTGTAGATTAAAAATAACAGAAAAGAAATAAAAGTATAACAAAATTATAAAAAAAAAAAAAATAAAACTTAGAAGAGCCATTTATAATTAAAAGTTTCTTAGGTTGGTTTTTGTTTGTATGTATATCCTTGGGTTTGTATAATGACAGATTTTCTCCTTTTCTGATGAGAAGCATTAAACTTTGAATTACGATGATTCCAGTGGATAGCACATTGTTTCTGAGACCAGGATGGAAAACGGGACTGTCGAAGAAAAATATATACGATGAAACGTGTCTCCAGCGGAGAGCACATTGTGCCCGAGATAAGAAGTGAAATCGTAGTTGTTGGAGAAAAAAATACCACGCAACGTTCCTGGACGAATGAAAAACGGGGGGGGGGTTGAGAGATACGTATACCACATAACGTTGTTCCAGTGGAGAGCGTATTGTTCCTGAGGTTAGTATTAGAACCGAGGTTGTTTGAGAAAGTCTAAGCGATAAAGAGATAAATGTAGACGCGTTGTTGGATTGAATATTTAAATGACCAGTATGTTCATTTTTCATCACGAAACACCATATTGTTATTTTTTATTACTTTATTGCTTTATTATTACTTTTTATTGCTTTATTACTTTATTATTATTTATTTTTTATTTAGCATTCTTCTATATTATCCCGAGTAACGTCTGGAATCATGTCCTGCTAGTCTCCTATACTGTTGCTTTTATTAACAGCGTCTATTTGCGCACTAACTTTAAGGTCTCTGCGTTCTTTTCTGATTAGTTAATATCAATATTAATATTATTATTTTGAAATTACGCAGTTATATGTTGTATTTAACTAATCTTTCTCATAAGTGTCCACGAACTTAATTTCTATAAAAAAGATTGGCCAAATGGTAAGAGTTTTCGCTAATGGGCCAGGAGACTGAAGTTCAAGTCTCGGTTGAGTCATAAAAAAGTCTTAAAAAGTGGTACTTAATACACTCTTGCTAAACAATTAGGCATCTTAAGGAGATAATCAAGGGTAAGTGGAGTAATGATAAGAATGAAGTGGTGTCCTCCTCTACACTTCGGTGTAGACAATAATGAAAAGGGCACCTTCGCGTCGCCTTCGACTATAATCGGCCACTTATTTTTAAAGCACGCAATAAATATTCTTCCCTGAGTGCTATCGACTGAGAGAAAAATAAACTTCTGCTTAGGGGGGCGTTTAAACATTATTTTGAAATTGTCCATTTATTTATCATATGTAATTAATTTTTCGTATAAAATCCATGGAATCCATTTTTGGGTAGTCCTTAAAAATTGGCAGCTATCTAAAACAAAGGAACTATACTATCCCATTAGAACTTAGCCGCATTATTAAGAGCCAAACTTCCAGTTAAGGGCAACTGTTTCCTTGCATCAACACATGTTTTAATGGGCTGTACTGTCATTTTTACTAAAAGAATAATTTTATGAATAAGTTTCTCTGTTCTTTTATAAAGCGCGCCTAGCATTTCCAAATAGTCATCCATTTGGTATTTGCCAGGTTCACCCTCGCTTAATTTCGGGGATCAACGAAAATCGGTGTCACCGTGATTCTGTCGTATCTTACAAGACTTAGTGACAATATAGTTGTATAAAATAATGTAAACTTGTAGACGTCGAAGGAATGGGCCCAGGGATTGATTGTAACAATTACGTAAACAAAAACCAATCAACAAACGTTAAACAAGTTTACACAAAGGGAAGCACATGGGAGCGTATGAGACACACATGCGTTTTACAATAAACGCGTACTCGCTGTCACTGTGTTATCGCCAGCGAACAATCAAGAAAAGTTCTAATAAAATAAAATCTTTAGTACATATATGCGGTCTAGATTACGTTATTTCAATCGTTGTCCCCGCCCGTCTGTCGCTGTTGATTTATATAGTTCGATCGTCGAGTGGTTTTGATTTTCTGTTAACTCAAGAGCACTGAAATTCATGCATGAAGACACGGAAATTTGTTGACAATTTAAAGATTTTATTGGGAAGAGAAGATTCTTTCACGGGGAGAGACCAAAAATTAATCCTTTATAAAAGAATGAATTCATTCATAGTTACTGACTTAATTTCAAATTGGTCATCGAACGAACGTCTCGAGGAAATTTTTCTTAATTGCTCATTATCAGCACGTGTTGTTTCTTGGTTTTCCCTAAGCAATGCTGCCTCGAATCTCTGTGTTAAACACGTGACAAAATGTTCATCTAAAAACTGACACCTGCTTCTTATAGTGTTTGGTCTAAGTAGCTAAACAATAACTCTGCCGCCGCACTCGCTTGGTGCACTGTGTTAATTTCCGCTCGCACTAAGGTAGCCCTGACATGCATGAAATAAAACACTCTCAAAATTCACACGAGCAGATAATCTCGTTATTTACCGGCGTAGGGCCTACATAGATAACACGATTAGCTAGTGGAATTATTAGACATTGTGAATGTACAGAACTGCCTGAAAAGGGGGGGGAGGGCTTTGAGTTTCTGTTGTGTTGTGAAAGATAAATCATCAAGCAATAGCAATCCGGGGGTGCGACCACTTGGAAAGCCACTCTCTGTGGTAGAGAAAACAGTCGATTATTTAATCTCTCAATGTGTTCTTTTGAAACTTCTCTGTCAGATGTAAAAACGGGCCATTGTTATATTTAAAAAAAAAATTATAGATGGAAATTGGGTCATAGAGAAAAAGACGATTGTTTTGTCGTTTGTCTTTTTTTTTTTTGAAAAACCAGTACACGTGAAACATATTTTAAAAAAATGCGTATTTAACATTGAAACAAAAGAAAGCCTGCTAATCAGATAATACATCAAGATGACAGACTACTTGTGGATTTAACACCCAAGTTATGACAGCAGCTGAAAGTAATAAGTTTAGCATTGCATCCCGTAGCTGATGGCTGACGTCACCAAAATTATATATATATATATATATATATATATATATATATATATATATATATATATATATATATATATATATACGTTTTATTTTTTATTACCGTATCTTTCTGTTAAGTTACATTATTGTTTCGGCTACACGGCCGTTTTTTTTGGCCGTCTGTAGCGTCCTCAGACTTTTACAGAAATGTTCGCTATTTTGGGATGAAATTTCTGTAAAAGTCTGAGGACGCTACAGACGCCCCCCCCCCCCAAAAAAAAACGGCCGTGGAGCCGAAACAATAATGTAACTTAACAGAAAGATACGGTAATAAAAAATTAAAACGCATATTGGCTCTACAACAGTATTGAGCACTTTCTTCAGTTTTTATGAATTACCATCTCCACTATATATATATATATATATATATATATATATATATATATATATATATAGATAGATAGATAGATAGAAAAAACATGGAGTTCCTTCCGAAATAAAAATTAATATATTGAAGCACCACTCGGAAAAAACTGACAAGATGGTTGAAGGTTCAATCTCTGACACAAGAGTGGCGTTAATCTAGCAACAACGAAACAATCTTTCTGTTAATGTCGAGCACTGAAATGACCACGCGTGCTGCTTCCTAGCACAATGCAAAACGTTTTGTAAATGAATCAAATTGAGCACTCTAGAGTTCCGATCAATGTATATATAAATAAGCATTGCAGATATCATTTACGGGCTCTTCAAAGAGCCTAATCGTAAAAACTGCCGACTAATGGGACTAATCAAGCCACACTGAATAGCTATGATTCGGCGAATGCAGCGAAACAGTATATATATATATATATATATATATATATATATATATATATATATATATATATATATATATATATATATCTTTAAAAGTGAACGTGTCTGTGTCTATATGTCTGTCTGGCTGTCTGTGTACATTTCCCTACTCAATAACTCTGTCGATTTTTAGTCTACAGACTCGAAATTTGATATATAGGGTACTGAGATTTGGAAAAATCGAGGTGATCGGGTTTTGGCAAGAAATTTGTCGATTAAGGGGTCAAAGTTAAGCAATTTGACCTTTGAGAACTCTACCAAACTCCTCCGACAATTTGGGTTTAAACACTTGAAATTTTAGATATAGGTTCCTTGGATATGGATCTAACTTAATAACTTGAGTTGAGCCCAAAAACAATATATATATATATATATATATATATATATATATATATATACTAGCAAAAGTACCCGTCGTTGACTGGGTTCAAAAACAGCCTACAGAAAATGGATTCTGATTTATAAAAGTATGATAGATCATGAAAAGGCAGGGTTGTAAAGAGTTAGCTTCGAATTCGGGGGTACCAAAACTAAAGCAAAATATGATGAATGTAAAAGTAAAATAGATAAACCCCATAATTTATTATACCATGCCTGTTCACACTGAAACACGTATAAAATATTCTGTGGATCTATATTAAAAAACCTTGTTAAACTTTGTGACATATTTCCATTCTATGGAGATCAAGCGCGAACGAAAACCCCATAATTTTATTATATCATATTTATTCAAACTGAAACAAAATTATCAAAGTATCCTTACACAGATAGATATGAAAAGTCTTTAAAGTTTGTGCCTATTTCCATTCTATGGAGGCCAGGCGTGAACGCAGACCCCACAATTTTATTATACCCCCCTATGTAACTTAAACCATACTTATCAAAGTATTATTATGTACATCTATATAAAAAACACTTGTAAACGTTTTTTTTTTTTAATTTTTAAATTTTTTATTTCCATACTTTGTGGACCAGGCACCAACGCAGACCCCACAATTTTAAGAGCCACCGTTCTGCAGGATCAAATATACCCATTCATGTGTCTCGATACATCTTCTATCATTATCTGTAATCAGTTTTTTAAAATAGTCAACCATATAGGAGCCTATTCGTGACCACACACACACACACACACACACACACACACACACACACATTCAGCTTTATATATATATATATATATATATATATTGAATCGTATAAAATTTACCAGAATATATTAATAAAGGAAATACAAAACTATATTAGTAATGTATAGAATGTACTATACAAAAATGTATGAGGGGTGTGTAATAAGTAATGCACCTGGCCCATTTCCAGTTGTCTGATCTAGCTGAAATTTTGCATGTGAAATGATTTATATCTCTACGGGTTATGTGGCAAATTACAGCTCTGAACTAATTGTGGTTTCTGTTTTACAGATGTTTGAACTGAGTCAGGTGTGAAATGGAGCCTCTTGAAGGTCGAGCAGTGATCCGGTTTTTGTATTTGAAAGGACGCACACCACAGGAGACTTTTGATGAAATGAAAAAAACTTATGGTGATAATGCCCAATCATATGACCCAATAAAACGCTGGCATCGTGAATTCAAACATGGCAGGAAGTCTGTGGAGACAGCTCCCAGACCTGGTCGCCCCACTTCTGCCATTCATGAGGCATCTGTCCGTCAAGTTGATCGTCAAGTTGTCCGTCAAGAAGATCGGCGCATTACTATTCGCCAAATAGCCCAAGATGTCAAGATTAGTACAGGGTCTGTGGAAACTATCATTCATGACTATTTGCATATGCATAAGGTGTCTGCTAGATGGATTCCCAGGTTGCTGGCACCATTCCAGAAGCAAGAACGCGCCGAGTGCTCGAGGATGAATCTGGAGATGTGCCAAGAAGATGAGTCAAACTTTTTTAACAGAAAACCTGGGTCCATCACTATGATCCAGAGACCAAAGCCCAGTCAATGCAGTGGAAGCACTTGGACTCATCATCTTCAAAGAAGGCAAGAGTGCTGCCCTTCGCTTGCAAGGTCATGCTCACAGTCTTCTGGGACCAGGACGTAGTAGTGATGACAAATTTCCTGGCACAGGGTACCACAATTACAGGAGCCTATTATACTTCACTTTTGAGGAAATTAAGGGAAGCTATCAAAATCAAGAGGCGGGGCAAGATCAGCAAAGTTACCCTCCTGCAGGACAACGCTCCGGTCCACAACACGAATCTCGCCAGATCAGAAGCACGGGCGCGTGCTAATGAAAACCTCCCCATCCTCCCTACTCTCCTGACCTTGCACCCTCTGACTTTCCCCTCTTCCCAGCCATGAAGTTGTTTTTGAAATGAAAGCCTTTCCCAGATGATGCAGATTCTGAAGTCACGCCGTTGTTGGAGGATCAACCTGGGATGTTCTATGAAAACGGTCTCCAGAGCTGTATCAAACGATGGGAGAAATGCATAAGTCTGGGTATTTCCTACATAGAGAAAGACTAATAACTGTGCCAAGTTTCGTTGCGTTACTGCTATGGGAAGTGGGTCAGGGTCATTGCTTATTGCAAGCCCCTCGTATATATATATATATATATATATATATATATATATATATATATATATATATTTAACTTTTATATATTTTTAATTTTAAATAAATAAAACTGTAAATATATAAAATACTAATCATAGTGGGGGGAGATGATAAGTAAAAAAATGGATTAATCATAGGTAAGGAAGACAATTTTATAACATCAATAGGCTAGCCAAATTAATCAAGAGTAGGACATTAGGTCTAATATCTGTAACATTTTTTTGTTCTTGTGATTAAGGGAGGTGGTGTTTGATCACTACTGCCGGGGAGCCATTATTTAATTTACTGTTTTGTATTTAAATTCCTGAAACAGTGTTTCATAGTAAATAACTGATGATCCCTTAAGTTAACATTAGGACTATAGTGATTCGAGAGAGCAAGTTGGTGCATTAATTGCAGGTGATTAAACGACTTACTGAATAAATAGTTTCCTAACTAATCATAAAAATATAAGAATTAATGTTTTTATATAGTTTTAAAGGTTAAAAAATTCCAAGACTTTATATATATATATATGTATATATGTGTGTGTGTGCGTGTGTGTGTGCGCGTGTGTGTGTATGTGTCTGTGTGTGTGCGTGTGTGAATAAAGAGAGAAAATGACGGTATAAAAACTATATAGTGATATATATTGAAATTTATTGATTTATTTAATAAGGGCGTACATCAGTTAGGGGTGTTGGGTAAGTGAGAACTCTTTAGACCATGGGATTTCGAAATCTAATGCTTCTCATCCGAAGAGTAGAGAAGATGCTAGGTAACATAATAGAGATGCGACGTCTAGTGATAGTTAAATTAGGTGAAAAATAAATTATTTAGACTGGGGAAACTACATTGATCCCTGTGATATAGGAGGAGTGTAGTTTGTAATAATGCATGTGGACAATATGTGTGTTTACACTCTCTGGGATAATATAAGGTAAGTTACTTAAAAGAAGTTGCTTAGTTAAACATATGTAGATACATTGTAGTTATGGAGATGGTTTATATGAAATAGGGAGTTTATGCTATGTCAGAATATCTTTTATAGGGAGTATCTGGGATTATATCAGTACTTAAAAGAGATATAAGTTATTAGTAGAGCTATGACAACAGCATATTCTTTTCATTGTTTTGACTCTCGAGTATATATCCAGACAGTTAATCAACCAAGAACCACATCACGCTATATAAAAACATATAAGATATCAACAGATACACACTCGAGAGTCAAAACAATAAAAAGAATATGCTGTTGTCCTAGCCCTAGTTATTAAGAGTAATAGTATGATAATTAATATGAAGGGCTGAATTATACGGGGTGCAGCGTACAAAGATTTTAATCCAGTAAGATAGAGGATAAATAGATACTAGAATAAGGAGATGCATATTTATTATTTTATGAAATGTGAAATTATGAAACAATGTGTATGTGTGTCTATGTGTGTGTATGAGAGTTCATGTGTGTTTATTTGTCTGTATTAAATTAAACAAAGTTTTTTTTTCTAAAATCAACAATAGGTTCTCTACAGTGCAATGTAGACTACAATGCATTGTGGACTAAGTAACTATGGACACGAACAGGGCTGAGCTGAATTTTATGAAATTTCACATGATGGTATTTTATGTGCCTTGCAATTTCATTAGGTTTTGTATCGGAATGTCTTCGATAAGTATCGATAATCGATAACCGAAATAATCCGATGAAAGAAAAATCAGGTGATTTTGACCAAAGTTAACACCTTACATAGACTAATATTGGAAGTGACTTCGAGGAATGTTTTTACCACACAAGCCGAAAGGGCCGACATATAAAATCAATAGCATGTTCTTTGATCTGACAGAGGCGCGTTCGAAATGAATGTTTCTATTTAAAGTACAATTCGACTATGATTATTGATTGTGCATTTTAAACTTTAATTCAAGTCGTTTATAGATAAAGAAAATTTTATATAATCTAGAGTGGGTTCTCTACAGTGCAATGTAGACTACAATTGATTGTCGACTAAGTCACTGCTGGAAGGCATGAAAAGCTTTCCCCGTGGTGTACCGCGATGAGTCCCACACTAGAGCAGGCAATCAACTGATTTCATTGAAAAATGCGCGATTTCACAGATTTCGATGACAATAAAAATATGGAGGAGGGGGTGAAATATTCGTTGATCATCATTCAATCTCGGACAACGTCGAGTCTCCTTGCTAGTATGAAGATAGAATACATGATATATCACGAAATGAAATTTCATGGAGATAGGATGTGCGAAAAGGGCAAGGGGGGCAAAAAACAAAACAATAACAAAAAACAAAAACAACAAAAAAAAACACAGGGATATATCATCAAAAACATCGCTCAGAAAATACATTTTTTGCTGTTTGAAACTTATTGCTCTTCTATTGTACGTTCTGTGTGTGTTTTTTTTTTTCATTTTCAGCGCAAACAAGGCAAAGTCCCACTTTGATTAGAGCGCTACTATCGGGAACATAAGTTGCAGGGATACGGTGTAGGGAGTTGAACACCGCAGTTTGTTTTCAAGGAGATATATTTGATGGCCTGTGTGAAAGCTCCCTGTGAGCATATAATAATAATAATAATAATAATAATAATAATAATAATAATAATAATAATAATAATCGTTAGGTGACTTATAGATGCCCGGGAGTCCCATAATACAACACAGCGTATTACATTAAAATTTAAGTATGAAGCTACAAATTAAATTATTATTATTATTATTTAATCATTAATTTACTTGTCCGTAGTTCAGTGCTACAAAAACATCATCATCGCAAACATTAATTAATTAATGTGAAACGAATTATCTCCTTCTATAGTCGCTCTTTATCAGCTAAACATCATTAAAACCATTTCTTCAACAAAAATTTTGCAAAAAGAAAACATGACTGTATGTTTATGGTTTTAAATTGGATATTTTATTTTATAATTTAAAAAAAGTAATGTTGAGAGGGGACTGTAAGTTTTTATTGTAAATTGACATCTGTTCCTTTATAATTTATATTAAAAAATTATTCAGAAAAAACAATAACGAAAAAACAACAATGTGTTGTGTGTTGAATTTTCATTGAAAAAAATCCAAATTTTAAAAATCAATTCTTGTTAGCTTTAAAAGGCAAAAAAGAGAATTAACAAAAAAATTGTTTTAAAGTCATTGATATTTGTTTTATTTTATTTTTTTTTACTAGCATTACAGCCTGGCGTTGCTTGGGGGTTTAGAGGTGTATATTGAGCAAAAAAAAAAGTAAGCGGTCAATTTTTTAAAATTTTAACCCCTATTATGACCCCTACACATTTATTGTTTTGGACTCAAATAAAGTTATTAAGTTAGATCCATGTCCAAGGAACCTATATCTAAAATTTCAAGTGTTTAGACGCAAAATTGGCGGAGGAGTTTGGTAGAGTTCTCAAAGGTCAAATCGTTGAACTTTGACCTCTTAAAAGCCGAATTTCTGGCCGAAAACCGATTACAAAGATTTTTCCAAATCTCAGTACCCTGTATATCAAATTTCGAGTCTATAGGCTGAAAATTGAAAGAGTTATTGTGTAGGGCAATGTACATAGACACACACAGACTTTTATAGATATATAGATTTATATGTTTTAAACATTTTCAACTACTGTGGAATTCCCACGGGTTCTACTAGAAAATAATAATGCCATAAGAATATTATTTAAATTAATGCACCACCATGGACTAAATAAGGATTTTGGTTCAAAGTCTTGCATAAGTTCCTCTAGTTATTATTATTACTGTTACTACCGAGCACTAATTTAAATATTTCTTGTCATTAGTTATATCATCAATTATTTGAGATATGATTATATTCTATATGTACGCATACGCAACCACTTATTTCTCCCTCTATTACATCAAACACGTGGACACCTCTGATTAGTTGTTCGAAAACTAAATCCAATCATACAAACTTTCTCAAATAGACACTCAATTTGTTTACCTTTGACTTGAATGCTTACGTCAGTCTATATTTTATATGGTTTTATACCAATTGCTTACTACTTAGCGTGGTTAAAAGCCCTCCGAGGACAACGATTAATAAGATTGGTAGACTGTCAGTTGAATAATGAAGACTATTATGAGAGGATTGAAATTAATAAAATGAAGTAAAAAAAGATTTACGCAAACGGTTTAGGAAAAAGTATTTGTTAACATTAGATTTGAAGACGACCTTTTTGTAGCTTGAAGAAAACAAACCTCGTGGTAATAGTTCCGCAGGTGGTAAGTTCTTGGATATAAAAAAAAAAACTGTTGCTTGGAATTAGGTTTTGTTTTAGGCACAGAAGGAAGTAACGAAAGGTTTAGGCAGTTATGATAGAAAAGAGGTATTGCTGTGGGTGTTGTATAAAGAGAAGCCAGAAATTAAACTCAGTCGAAAACTATCCATTGAAATAAAGACAGAGTAGAGAAGGACTAACAATGTCTTTTATGTAAGAGAGGACATATAGGTAATAGCATAGATAACTCCCACTAGATTGTGAGGACGATTTTGAACTTTATTAAGGTAAGAGAGAGTGTTTCGATCAACTAATGCCATAATGTGGTAACATAACTAGATTAACAATGGTTATCCTCCGAGAAGAGGGTAGTAGAGAACAGAAGAGATAATCCCACTAGATTGTGAAGTCGATTGTGTACTCTGTGAATGAATAAAATGTACTTTGATCATCTCCCTTCAAATGTGGTAATAGTACTCTATTTCTTCGGATGTATCTGTCTAGTATAAATAGATAATCGCATCAGAAGTTCAATTCTTTTGTACAATTCAACCATTTCTTTCTCATGGCTATACGCCTCAATACTTTCTCTTTATCTGCTCGTTCTAACCGTTAAAAAAAAACAACAACCGTTGTAAATACAAAAAAAGCTACTGTTTAGATTGTTTTTCTTTCTTCCTTTAACATTCCTTCCTCTTTCGGGCAATCAAATAGAGTTCCACTTTCAGGGGAGCAACTCTTCGCAAAAACAAAACAAATATACCCGTGTATTACAGCTTCAATAACAAATAAAACTACTAGTTCTTTAAGCGTACATGCATTAACAAGTTTTCTTTCATCATTTGCCGTAACTCGTTCGCATAGTTTCCATCGAGAAACTGATCTGTAAACCTTAGATTTCACTCGTTTGAAAAAAAAAAAAAATGACGTCATTCATCATTCGTCATTCGTCATCGTTCGACACCTGTTTTGTCTACAGCGTATGACCTGGACTTCCTACACCAAATTTGCGTCATCAGTATCTGGGAACGATTCTATTTGCAGAAAAAAGTACAGTAGAACCCCGGGATACGGCATTAAAAGTTAGTAACGAAATGCAGTATATAACACACATGTATATAATCAAATGACATTATAAATAAAACCGTAGTGTTGGGAAAATACCGTAATCAGGGTTCGGAACAACATGGTATTCCACATCGTAACCTGAGAAAACCGTATCCTAGGGCCAGCGTATCCCGGGGTTCTACTGTAATCCTGACATGACCTTTGTTAACAATTACACTTACTAACTTAATTACTACTGACTAGTAAGGTGACTTGTATGTAACATAAGCGCTTATAATGTTCTTGGAAGGGATAATCACATTATTTCAGATTAAATCAAGTTAAATTTATTTTACCTAAAAGTAGCAAAGAGCAATAAGTTATGTAAAAAGACAAGATCCAAATACAGTGTGAATGTCTACTCAAGTCCGTTTTAAACATGGATATATCACAGCAACCTTTGGTAAGTTGGTTCATGGAGCATAAGTACTCGCAAGGAATGCTGTACCAATTCTATGTAGTCGAAAGCGACGGCGATACATGTATTGAGAGTGACCACAGAAACGGCAATTTGGTTCTCAGGTGAAAAATTATTCTTCGAGAGGTACATTTAAATTTCCGTTGATGATTTTCGACGTCAGAATCATATCTCCACACATACACCGATTCTCAAATAAGAACGGATTTAATTTTTTGAGCCGCTCGTTCTTTTTAGCCAAGATGACAGTGTAGTATCTGTTCTGATACTACACTTCACATTTTCTGACCTTGATCAGTGAAAGAGAAATCCTTCTAGACTGAGGGAGATTTTGCTTTTGTTTCTATCCAGAGTGCCCGTTATGGAGGAGCAGGATTCCTCTCACATTAAAAAATGACCTTGTGTCTAAGTCTGCCCCCGTGGGGAGGCAAGTAAATAGGAACAGTAGAACGGATTTAATCTTTTGAGCCGCTCGTTTTTTTTTTTTTAGCCAAGATGACAGTGTAGTATCTGTTCTGATACTACACTTATCATTTACTGACCTCCATCAGTGAAAGAGAAATCCTTCTAGACTGAGGAAATTTTTTTACTTCTGTTTCTATCCAGAGTGCCCGTTATGGGGGAGCAGGATTCCCCTCACATTAAAAAATGAACTTGTGTCGAAGTCTGCCCCCGTGGGGAGGCAAGTAAAATAGGAACAGTAGATAGTCTCGTCACCATTCCTGTTGCCAATCATTTCACCTTTCGTATTCGATGGTTTGTAATGCATGGCCCATTTAATTCTCTTCGTAAAAATAGCTTTATGATTCCATTTATTGGTTCAGGAAACTATGCATGTGTGAACATCCCCTGTATGTTCCTTTTTATACGGTGATAAGTTTTCTCTCTTGCGCAACTTACAACAGAGGTCTCAATAATACAGATATTAATTTAGTGGGGCAAGGTTCAGTGACAAATTGAAATGGTCCGGAGATAAGAAGTCGGCCAGTGAGAAGAGATGATCGACGATGGCAGCTTTTAGAATTACATCCTTGCTATTCAGCCTTCCGATCGCTTAATCAGTCGAGCAGTTTGATGTCAAGATAAAGATCTAATCGAAGCATCATCATTATCATCAATAGTTGCGTGCGTGAGTGATTATCTGGTCAGTGGAAAGTAATTTGGCCGTCTTCGAGGACAAAAGATAAAAAAAGCTTCATTCAGCTGCATTGGGAAGCTACTCCTTGTTTGGTATGAAAAACAAGGCCGTTCAATTGGTCATCAGTTAGAGGAGAAAGCAAAAAAAAAAAAAAAATAAATAATAGAATTATGGTTCAATGGGTGGTGCGTTTGGAGTTTGGAACGTAGGGTTTCAGAAAGGTTTTGTTTGGTATGGTGCGTAGGAGGTAAATATGGTGACAACGAAAAATATCAGGAAATGAAGAAAGTATGCAAGTCATTCTGACAGGCAAGAATGAAAATAATAATTTCTGGTAAAGAAGAAGACGTCATAGAAAAAGAATAAAAAGAAAAAAGAAACCAACCAACTATAAGAAACAGAGTTAAAGAAAAAAAAAAGAGAAAATAATTGTTTTGTTGTACGGCATATCGGCCCTTCTCAGGTTATTCAATGCTAAATCCAGTACGTCTAGAAACAGTTTTTATACTTTAAGTATCAAAATATTTATTCACAGTGTTTAGATTGGTTGTTTTGTTTTTATGGGATATCAATCGTTTTCGGATTATTTAAGAAAAAGCATTTTATAATTTCATGTTTATATTTTCACATATTTATTCATGGTGTTTGGTTTGGTTGTTTTGTAGAGAAAGATTGTTGCTTCTATTTTTATCTTTTCGTAGCATGATTGAGGTTTGCAAAGGCAAAGGAAAATACGTCAATGTTTAGTGCATTCTAAGCAAAGAAGACAGTATCTTCAGACAGACTGATCTGGAAGTACCAGGCAGAGAAAATGAAGAACAAGAAAGAAAACAAGAAGGTGGAGAAGAAAGTGGAGGAAAATAAAGAAAAAGAAGAAGAAGTAGAACAGAAACATATATTAATATCGTAGTACCTTTAACGTACGTACGTACGTGTGTCACGGTTTCCAGACTATAAATTATTCGATCGGGAGATCCTATTTATTAAAAAGGCGATAATAGGTGATAACATTCTAGGAACATTAAATTAGTATATAGATACGCTAATTTAATGTTCGTAGTATGTGATCACTTTCAAGCCTCTTTTTTAATAAATAGGACTCCCAGATCACTGAAGGCGCAATATAAAAAAAACTAAGATAAAAAATGATGTCGCTTTTGGATTGTACGTGAAACTAAAATATACCTCCTTCGTCTTTTAGCAAGATCCAAGGATATGACCTATTCTGTCTAAATATGCTATACTCATAACGTGGGGTTTCCGTTCGGGCCGGGCGTCTATACTATGGAAATATGTCACAGAATCCCATAAGGGTATTGGAGATACATCGTAATAACCAGATATATTCTGACATAATATTAACCAGATTACTTAGATAAATACGTTTACAGTTTTAACAAGATGGCTACATTAATATCGCGAGGTCTCCATCCATACTGAACGTCCACAGAATACCCAGCAGCAATAAATTACACATGAAAGATTCCACTGTAGAATTTCCACAGGTCCCGCTAGTTAACAATAAATTCTCATTCATGTCATATAAATTAGAAGATTTTATTGCTGACATTGATTGCCTTGATATTTGCTTGTCTGAATTCGTTCTAGAAACACGCCAGATAATTGCAGGAGAGACCTCGTGAATATTACCAACACCCAACGTGAAAGTCTCGATCTGGAAAGAAGAGGATTCGAACTTTGGACATTTTCAGCCTGTTCTAATCTATTGAGCCACATCCCAAAAGATACATATGTTAAATGAAGAAAAAAAAATAAGGAAGAATAATACATAAGAAGAGATAGAAGAGATGCTAGACAAAAACAAATAGAATAATTGCTGGGAAATAAAAAGAACATATAAACACGTAGAAAAAAAAGAAGAATAAAGTATAGGAACAGAAGAAGTGTTATATACTGGGTGGTATTAAAATGACGTATATTATATATATGTGTTATTGTTCGTCTTAGGAAGAGTCTTAGTGTTTCATCTAGAGACAGGGTACAGTCTACTACATGAGCACCAAATTGAGTGTTTGTCACGTTGTCATATCATAAAGGATTGTGTGTTTTATTATATTATCAGAGTTAATGCCGTTGTGTGTGTGACATGCATCTTCAACATACCTCTGCTTCTTCGACGTTGGTCCATCTGGAATCTTTCGTACTGGAGGGAGGCTGGTACCTGTTTTTGGGGACGAAGATTTCACTCCAAGACAAGAAATTGGTTCTATAGATTTTTATTCACCTTCCAGATCGATCGCAGAAGAATGGAAAGTGAATTTGGCCTGTGTGGTTTCTTCTTCTAGGTCTTATTTCTACCACGTCAGCGTTCACCCCCCCCCCAGCGAAGGGGAGGAGACAACAGCGAAGCCGTCCACTCTCTTCCAAGTCCAAACCAAATCTCTCCGATTCAGCTAACCTGATCATATGACTCACACACAATCCGATCAGCTGATCTTGACTTCCGGTCAACGTGTCTACACTACAACTCTCCTCCTCCTCCTCTCCCTCTAAAAATATGACGTAAGATTGAAAGAAAATAAAGCAAGGAAGTGAGAATATAGGGAGACAGGAAAAGGGGGAAACGACAATAGAAATAGAATAATAAAAATATAATAAGATAGATGAACAAACAACAACAAAATAAATGCAAATAAATAAAACAATTGCGTAATATACCGAAAATATTATGACATAAGATAGAGAAACGGAAGAAACAGATGGATAAACAACCCCCCCCAAAAAAAACTATCCAATATACCTACAAAATATAACGTAAGATTGAAAGAAAAGAATTCAAGAAAAGAAGTGGCAAAACAGGAAAACAGAAAAAAAAGGAAATAAAATAATTCAAATATAATACGATAGAGGAACAGAAGATGGATGAACAAGCAACAGAATAAATAAAAATAAATAAAACAACTATGTAATATACCGTAAAGTTACTACTAAGATTGAAGGGGGAAAAAGACGATAAAGAATAGAAGTGGAAAGGAGAAAGATATAAAAGAACAAATAGACGAAAAAAGAAAGAGAATAATTAAAATAGGAATAAACGTAAGAATAAATAGAAGCAAAGGTTGGAATCAGATGCGGAATAAAAGAAGTTATAATCAGCATTATAGCCTCCGTTCTATCTTGAAATACTATGGATACCACCTACAAGGGAAGAAGTAGGAGAAAAAGAAGAAAAATAATAATAAGAAGAAAAAGCAGAAGAAGAAAAAGAAAAAGAAGAAACAAAAACGAAATAGGGAGTTTAAACCTCTGGATAGAAATAACGAGCGTTTCACCAAAGTGCAACCGACTTGATTGGTGATGCCTGAAAAATTGCGATCGTTTTGCACGGTCTAAACGAGCGGTCGGGTGTTTCAGAGTTCAAAGGGGTGGGTAGGAATATCGGAGGGTATTTTGATTGACCTCACTTGCTCGGATGATGTTGCTGTAGAGTATTACGATTAAAAATGACCGAGTGTATGAGAGGATGACACATGATTGAGTCCGAGAAAAACGCGAAAGAGACAGTATAAGTCAGAGAGATGGTAAA
>NC_136483.1:169070046-169080046 GCF_053919585.1 Euprymna scolopes
AGGTATCGAACTTGGGACACTTAGGTCGTCAGTCCGATTCGTTAACCACTAGACCACCGTCAATCCACGATAGATATGATGAGAAAACTTAAACATGATATTTTAAAAGTGGTCTGATTATTATCCTTTTATTGCTTTACTTTTGTCTTATCTGTTGTAGTGTATAGCGCTTTTAGCGGTAAGAAAATCCTTGAATAAATACTTGGACAGCTTTCTTAGCTTCAGGAATAGGTCTCTTGATCCTTGAGAGCTTACTGAACTAAAACGAAACAAAATACAGGATTTTAGATGAGGCAGAGTGTCTATTACGCTTACTTTTGGAATGGCATTTCCCTCCGTTTTTTTTTACGCTTAATCGATTAACATCCATCGTCTTTTATAAGAATCAGGAGGATAACTTATCATATTTTATGTATTCATTTGCTCCCCCACGAAAGCAAATGTGACACAAGGTCGTTTTTAATGTGGAGGGGAAACCAACTCCCCTAAAACAAGTGCAAAAAGGGGGCACTCTGGCAGTATGCAAAAAATAATAATTGTCCCAGTATAGAGGACTTCCCCTCCATTGACCGGGACAAATTATCTTTAGTGCAGCATCTGCAGAACAGATGGTATTTATTTGCTCCCCCACCGAGCAAATTAGGCACAAGGCCGATTTTTAATGTGAGGAGTGAAGGGAGGGGGAAGGGAAAAAGGGGACCAGCTCCCGAGAGGTGGGAAATGGGAGCTGGTTAATGGTCAGGCAAGTGGGGTTGCCCCCACATCTGGTCTTTGCTAGTAAAATGTAGCTAGTCATAGCTTGCAGTATCTGCCGGAACAGATACTACACTTTGATCCTGGCTATCAGTATTTTCTAGATACAATTATAGGTAGTCATAAAGGTTTCAAATATTAACGCTGCGTTAATCCCATGGGATGTTTTGTTACCCCGATTTTGCTCATAATTCCTAGTTGGCAACTTATTTCCTTTCCTCCCTCGCAGTACTCTCCTGACTCAGTGAGGGTATAGCACACGTAGTTTGGCGCAGTTGTATCGCAGTTTTTCTTGAAGTTAAACGTTGTTTTGTCATTTTGGGATGTCCAGTCACCCCATATGACTAACGTAGCTATGGTCTTATGATTTATATATATTTTTGTATTTTTCAAGTGTCAATGAAAATTTGTAGATATAAGCGCATATTATATATCATTAAGCTATTCTGTAATATTTAACACGGAATTAATGTTTTAATCTTTTTTATCATGAGTTTTGGTGGGATTATTATTTAAATTACAATTTATTACTTTTTAGTCTTGTAATTATGAGCTATGCTAATGTTATATTTAATTTTTTGCTTAGTTTTTCTAGCAGGCCGCGCGTAAATACGCTTAAATATGATACTTTGATTAATTCAGACTTCGTTTTTACTATTATATTAAATTGAACCCAATATATATTAATGATTTAAAACGTTAAAAGAAAAAAAAATGACTCGTGTGCCGCAACCGAGAGTCGAAACTAAAACGTTTAGTTTATGATTTACTCTTTCCTTTGACGTTAATGCTTGACCTATGAAGACATGGTTGCTGCAAGACTAAAAATTAAAACATGAATTAATAGCTATTACGTTACGCATGCATAATCGTAATGCCGTCTAAAACCCAAATAAAAATTTCGCATGGGTTCAAATACTCTATATATTAAGTTTTATGTCTGTAGACCACAAACTGACAAAGGAGTTTGGTAGGCAAAATTTTTAAACAAATATATATATATATATATAAAGAGGTTTGTGTTTACTATAAACTTTTTCGCAAATATTACGCAAGTATAAATCATGTAGAATATTTGCATGAATATAATTATGCATTATAGTTTACAAAAGATGATCATCCCATAAGAAAACCTAAAAACCTTATAAGGAATTAATTAAAATGAATATTTAAAAGAATATGCAAATTAACTAGATCTTTTGCAGATGAATGCAAATCCACGACTCATATATAACAAAGGTTTTTTAAACCGCGTCGGCGGCACGGGGGTGCAAAGATCAAAGTGTAGTATCTTTCCGGCAGATACTGCAAGCTATGACTAGCAAAGACCAGATGTGGGGGCAACCCCACATGCCTGACCTTTAACCAGCTCCCATTTCCCACCTCTCGGGAGCTGGTCCCCTTTTCCTCTTTACCCTCCCTTCACTCCTCACATTAAAAATCGGCCTTGTGCCTAATTTGCTCGGTGGGGGAGCAAATAAATACCATCTGTTCCGGCAGATGCAGCACTTAAGATAATTTGTACCAGTCAATGGAGGGTAACCCTCTATACTGGGACAATTATTATTTTTGGTAACCAGAGTGCCCCCTTTTTGCCTACTTTTAGGGGAGCTGGTTTTTACCTCACATTAAAAACGGCCTTGTGCCTAATTTGCTCAGTGGGGGAGCAAATAAACACCATCTGTTCCGACAGATGCTGCAAGCTAAGACTAGCAAAGACCAGCTATGACTAGCAAAGACCATATGTGGGGGTAACCCCACATCTGACCTTGGTCACTGAAGGGGCAACCCTTCATACCAACAGTTTCTAATCCAGCCCCCACTTCCCTCCTCTGGGGAGCTGGATCCCCTCTTTTCCTCCTCCTTCCCCCTATCTCCACATTAAAAACGGCCTCCTGCCTAATTTGCTCAGTGGGGAAGCAAATAAATATTCACAGAAAACAATCCCAAAAGGCCCAAATCCCTCCGGGGCCCGGGCGACAAGATCAAAGTGTAGTATCTGTTCCGACAGATGCTGCAAGCTATGACTAGCAAAGACAATATGTGGGGGTAACCCCACATATCTGACCTTGGTCACTGGAGGGGCAGCCCTTCATACCAACAGTTACTAATCCAGCTCCCATTTCCCACCTCTCGGAAGCTGGTCCCCCCTTTCCCTCCCCCTCCCTCTCTCTCCACATTCAAAAACGGCATTGTGCCTAATTTGCTCAGTGGGGAAGCAAATAAATCCAACAAATCCAACAGAAAATAATCCCAAATTTATAGGAGTATAGATTCTATATAAGTATCAACTCGCTACAAGTGATTCTTGGGACTGTAGATATATCCTGAACTAGCAGGATAACTGTATTGTTCAAAATAATAACATTGTAAATAATTTTGTATTGGGCTGTATAAAAACATCATGAAACTAACCATTTTTGAAACACCCAGGTGACTCATGCAGGGTTAAACCCATAGTCTGGTGTATATTTGGAACACTGCTGCCGCAATTTTTGGTATATTGTGAAAATCTATCGGTATTCTCTGAGAGGGAGGACCTCAGGCGTTTCGCAATAATCTCCTATCGAAATGAGGAGGTAATGACTGGAAGGTTACACTTCTAAGTCGGATCAGTCCTCTCTCCGATAAAAAAGGTCTGATTGTTTATGCTTGTGTCTATGTTGATGACATGCATTACCAATGACGGATCATCAGCTGGTCTGGAAATGCTGTCTGAAACGAGTAATTGATTATATTAGATCCATAGCATGTTAAGTTCTCAACAAGGGAATCAGCTACCTAGCAAAAGTATCCAGTGGAGATCCTCGACATTCATAGGGTGTCAATATCCAGAGTAGCCATCAAGTATCTATATCATATTTCTCTTTACCAGTTTGTCTGTCTGCTTGTCTGTTCGTTCCACATTTGCTTAAAAACTACTGGTCCGATCTGGCTGAAATTCTGTATCAACGTTTTTATGATAAGATGCAGCTAACTAAGTATTATGACATCTGTTCGATGCACAATTTGAGATTAATAAGGATTAATAGAGATTAATAATTAATTGTGGCATGCGCCAAATCCTGCTGACATGCTCAGGATCTGCCATCGACCATCTAATTGCACAAGGTGATAACGACACTCTTCAACACATCCAAATACACTTTGGTGTTGACTTTCAAGCCAACTTCGAAGATGTGAGGTAGCATGATATGACCCTTACTTGAAACAACACCAAAGACCATACTTGTGGCCGGAAACTTTGTTTTCATCAACCTGGGCATGTCCCTGTTATTACTGGCAATCCGGTGATGCATTTTGAGGGAGCTGGCAATGGTCCTTTTCTCATAACTTAGGTCGGTAGAGAGCATGAGCTGTACAGCGGCGCATCTCCGATCTCGTTCCTTGCACATTGTCTCACTTTTACACATGAGAGAAGGCTCCTATCACTCTTGGGATTTGTACACAACTGGCCAACTTGGAGATAGTTTGTAACAAAAAAAAGAAAACCGATTTTCATCAAACGGAAATGGAATCAGGTCGTCTTTTTATGGCGATATTTCTATCGTTCCACTTTGTATTTATCTTTGTCTGTCCGTTTGTCTGTTCGTTCCACTTTTCCTCAGTCTATGATGTAATCTCCGTTAGAGGACGTCAGTTTGTTGCTGTTGACACCACCTGTCTTCCTCTTTCAACCTGACCCTGCCGGGCAGCGGATATTAGCCTAGGGCTTTCGCCCCAGGCTGAATATGAGTACTACGAGCTAGCTATGGCTCTCTTCAAATCCACATTTATTTCCACGTGTTGTAACTTAATGAATATTAGCTGATAGCACCTGATATTCTCAAATGCTCAACCATGTAAATATTATCCAGGATTAACGTCACATAACAAGTGAGTCTTGCTTTTTTGGGGTTACCATTTGTTAAGGCCAAGAACAACTCAGTGATTAGTGTTAATGAGATAGAAACGCAGCTGAGAGATGAAAAATTCGCAGGAAGTTATTAGCATTGATTAAAGGTGTATAATGCGTTCGATAACATAGGAGACAGCTTATGACAAGACATTTTTTATCTTGGATTTAAATAAGACCAAGTTGTAATTAATCTGGACGTGTTATATAGAACACTGTCAAGTAATCTGAACAATTATTATTATGATCTATGTTGATGTCTAAAAAGTATGTATGAAGACGGAAGATATTTGTAGGATAAAAATATTAATGTAGAAATCTATTAGCAATGTTATTGTAGGAATGTCAAAACAAACAAGAATGTTAGAACATAAACAATGGAGATGATTTTAGTGATGGCATCACGTGATCTTAATGTTACGTGAGTTAATGACGTAATAAGATAGATTTTGAGAGACGTATAGTTTAGTTTATAGCTTGGAGTCAGACGGGAAAGGTTGAACACGTTAACACAAAAGATATCGTCTCCACGTTTTGGAAGCTGGGAGAAACGCCACTTTAGCATTAATGTAGAAAGTTACAACGTCTTGCAGCTCTGATAAAAAGTGAAGAATAGAGTTATATACAAATATATAACCTATTGTTGTTTGGTTTCTTTCAGAAGGAGATGAAGTTGAATAATGAGAGGAGACGAAGACACGAGGACGGCAGGTATGTTATTTGCAAGTGCGCTACACAGACCGAATGTTAATGAACTGTTTTTTTTTAATATACGAAACACTCCCACATACAACAATAAAAGAGCTTTTTAACTAACAGACGTCACAGATTATACATATCACAACGTTAAAGAGATTATTTATCTAGCTCATGTTTATAACTGCCGACTATGCAACAGAAGTAGTCCAACATAATTTGTTCCACAAGCTTGCAAGCCTTTACACATAAGATTTGTCTATGGAAATTTCACATGATGTAAAATATAGGAAAACAGAAAAATGTTACTTTCCGTTTTGGTAAAGCACGAGCTCTTGCTCTGGATGTCCGGCAAGGAAGGATAAAAGTTTGGAGCTCAGTCGAGCATTTGCCATGGGAATAACGTTAAAGCTGAGCAGAGAGCAGAGAGAGAGAGAGAGAGAGAGAGAGAGAGAGAGAGAGAGAGAGAAAGAGAGAGAGAGAGTTGTAAGGCCTCTTCTACGATAAAAGTGTTAGCAATTGTCAACGTTGCTTAATCACTGATTCTTTGTTTCTATTAAATCACTACTTATTCAGGATAAAAGCCACTCTATAATACGGATGAACAAGACAGAATATCAGAAAAATAGATAAACAACGCCATGATGAAATCAAAAAATATAAACTGCGTTTGATCACCAGTTTATGACAAGAATTAGTTGACAATAGATTTGAAGAATACTAAGTTGTAATCAACAAGGAAGCAGTTTTTCAGTAATGTGTTCCACGAGCCGTAAGTCATTACACAGAAGCCTTGCCCATCAAAATTCTGTCTGACTTTAGACATATTGAAATAGAAAAGAAAGTAACTTTTCATTTTGATAGAGCATGAGTTCTTGTTGTAAATACATTTAAATGAAGAACCAAAGATTGGAGCTCAGTCGAGTACGTTTTATGAAACTAGCAACTGAACAGAGAGAGAGAGAGAGAAAGAGAGAGAGAGAGAGAGAGAGAGAGAGAGAGAGAGAGAGAGAGAGAGAGAGACTAGTCGGGATTTTTTGTTGTGTGAGATAAAGTGAGTGTTAGGAAGAGAGGAGATCACACTTACTAGATTTCAAAATCAATTTTTACTTTGTCAAGGTAAGGTACGACATAATCACGTTGACATATCCGTTCTCGTTTGATCACCGAGGTTAAGCAACGTTGAGCCGGCTCAAAACCAAATTAGTGACAATTTGGGAGTACTAGGTGTTTCCTGCAAGAACTGCAAAAACTTTACGTTATCATCTCGCCTGACCATGTGACTGGAACTTATGACGTTTATATTCCCTTGATACTTTTTTTTTTTACATAGGCATCACCACATTATCAAGGCCAAGAGGCCACTCAAGGATAAGGGTTAAAGAGTGTACAGTAGAAATTGGACATTATAGTAATCATTAGTAATGAAAATTTGGTAAAGTTGATAACTTATATGGAACGGCTCATCAAGAACTTATTTACGTTAGACTTGAAGACAACCATATTGTAGTCAGCCGGAAAGCAGGAAAACGGAAGACAATTCCACAGGCGTGCAGTTCTAAGAAAAAAGCTTTGTTCATGGAATCTACGTTTAGGTTTAGGCACAGATAAAGAGTGGGGGGATTATTGATAGTGTTTACAGCTAGACGAGTGTTTCTTGTGAAAATTTGGCGAGGGGGGACCATAGATTGAAGCTCATTCGAACACTTTCCATGAAAATAACGATACATCAGAGACAAACTCGCAACATCTCTTCTGTGAGATAAAGGTTGCAAGGAAGAGAAAAGGACATCTCCTACGAGGCTACGAAGTCTATTTTGAACTCTATCAAGGCAGGCCAAGTCCTTTCTAGCAGCTCCTGCCCAGATGTGGCAACAGTATTCCATCCTTGGACGTACCTGGCTCTTATATAGATAGAGAATAGCATCAGCAGTGAGATATCTACCGGATCGATAGAAAGATCCCACCATTTCTCCTTCGGTGGAATCCAGTTCATACACACACACACACACACACACACACACACACACACACACACACACACACACAAACACACACACAGTATATATATATATATATATATATATATATATATATATATATATATATATATATATTAGCAGACTGTCCGGGGTTGTACAGGAAATCATTTTTGCACCCCCTCAAACATTACGTCAAACGTAACGTCATTCATGATGTAATCTGCTATGATGTCAATTTGACGCCATTGGGAACAAACGAACAAACGGATAGGAATACGAATTTATTATAATAGATAGACGATAAAGGGAAGAAGGAATGCTCTGTGTGAAATTTATAATCTGTTGATATTTTCTCCTTCGAAGGAATCCAGTTTAGCCTGCCTACATTAAATGCCGCTGCCGTATATATATATATATATATACATATATATATATATATATATATATATATATATATATATATATATATATATATATATAAAGCTGAATGTGTGTGCGTGTATGGGCGTGTGTGTGTGTGTGAGTGTGTGTGTGTGGGTGTCTGATCACGAATAGGCTCCTATATGGTTCACTATTTACAAAAAAACTGATTACATATAATGATAGAAGATGTATCGAGACACAGGAATGGCATGTTTGATCTGGCAGAACGGTGTTCATTAAAATTGTGGGGTCTGCATTCGCGCCTGCTCCACAAAGTATGAAAAAAAAACGTTTGCAAGCGTTTTTGATATAGATGTACATAATAATACTTTGATAAGTATGTTTTAACTTAAATAGGGATGCTATAATAAAATTGTGGGGTCTGCGTTCGCGACTGGCCTCCATAGAATGGAAATATGTCACATACTTTAACAAGGTTTTTTAATATAGATCCACAGAATATTGTGATAAGTGTTTCAGTATGAACAGGTATGGTATAATAAAATATGGGTTTTATCTATTTTATTTTTACTTTCATCATATTTTGCTTTGGTTTTGATACCCCCAAATTCCACGCTATCTTTTTACAACCGTTCCTTTTCATAAATTATCATACTTTCATAAATCAGAGTCCATTTTCTGTAGGCTGTTTTTTAACCCAGTCAACGACGGGTATTTTTGCTAGTATATATATATATATATATATATATATATATATATATATTAGCAGGCTGCCCGGGGTTGTCCGGGAAATCTCATTTATGTACCCCCAAACATGACGTCGTCTGTTATGACATTAAACACATTCTATGACATCATTGTGAGTAAACCAACAAACACGAAGATACGGATTTATTACAACGGATAGACGATGAAAACAAGACAAGAAGAAGTGCCCTAGATGTGGTAGCAGTATTCCATTTTTGGGCGTATCTTACTGACCTGGTGAGAACAGGTGCGTCCACGTGATTCAGTCGTAAACAATCAAATATCACACGTTAAAGTGCTCATCTTAGTAATAAATGACTTAACAATGTCCGGCGACCCCCTCCCCCTCCGTGTTCACCAGTAAGTAACCAAACAAATACAAGCCAAACACCTACACCTCTGTACCTCTTCATCCGTTGCACTCGCCTGACCTTGCTGACACCGTTAATCAAGCTCACCTGTCCACCTTTGGACATTTTGAAACACCGACTAATCAACAGAACGGTCGCAATTATCTTAACTTAAATTACACCTGTTGATGTCCTCGGCGCTTCTGTCGAAGTTGCCGAAGCGTGTCAAAACTTCGAACGGATAAACGCCTTGAACGAACTAAACAACAATCGCCATTTTCTTTTTTTTTTTTTTTTGCTTTATTTTCTTTTTTGTACACGAAACACTATAATAGGCTCAGTCCATCGCTTCGTTGGTCGTTAGGCGCGTAGATCGAATGGACATATCTTAAGAGTCCCTTTTCTTCGTACGCTCTCTTCTGTCCATCTACTCGTTCCTATTTCCTTCTCACATACCTTACATGAGAATTCATCGCCGCAGCACCACCCCGGGTGCTAAAATTGGTCCGTATATCATCCGTTATTTTATGTGGCCTATTTCCTTGATCAAGTCGAGACGTGATCAAGAGCGTGCAGGGGATGGTGGGTAGAGACGTCGCTGAGTTCAGTGTGTTGCTTAACAATTGATCAACCAAACATCAAGACCACGAGGGTCGGGCTTGAAAATTGTTGCACACACATGTACGCACACACAAGCATACGCACACACATGCACGCATATATTAGATTATAAGATTTTATGTATCTATTTTCAGTATTTACTTTTCAACAATTCTTAATGCGTGAATAGACCTCGGTGGTAAGTTATGGAAATATAGATTGCAATAGCCTGACGAATCCCCATAAGGATGAAACGCGGAAAATTCTGTGTTGTTCAATTGCCACATATAATTTTATAACTTACTATATGCATATACATACATATAAGTGTGTGCATATATATATATATATATATATATATATATATACATATATATATATATATATATATATATATATATATATATATATAAGCCTGAAGAGTCCTAGAGTGGATGAAACTCGGAATATTCAGTGTAGCTTAATCGCCATATATATTTTATAAATTACTATATATATATATATATATATATATATATATATATATATATATATATATATATATCGGCTAAATACAAACCAAAAAGCATAATGAATTTAAAAAATAAAAAATA
>NC_136483.1:169082546-169102546 GCF_053919585.1 Euprymna scolopes
ATATATATAAGCCTGAAGAGTCCTAGAGTGGATGAAACTCGGAATATTCAGTGTAGCTTAATCGCCATATATATTTTATAAATTACTATATATATATATATATATATATATATATATATATATATATATATATATATATATATATCGGCTAAATACAGACCAAAAAGCATAATGAATTTAAAAAATAAAAAATAAAAATAAAGTTTCGTTCCTCACTTATCAAAGCTAAATCGAGGAAAATACGATTAAAACAAACAAAAAAAAAGTCATGAATATGGCGGGGGTAGGAACCCCCCCCCCAGAAATAAACGGGGGAAAAATTACATAGAGACTAAATTAAGTACTAGAAGATTTTCGTTTTACTTGCAAAGAGAAGGTCTCAATGACTTAATAAAAAGAGTCTCTAAAATTTTCAAATGATAGGGAGAGTGCGACTTTCTAAGGATCGTAAACATGTCAGCACTGAAATTCGTGGCACACGCATGGTTATTTATAAGATGGTCGCAAATCGCAGAACCATACGTATTACTCAGAACATCCAACGGTGAAAATTTTGCATAACGAAATCGTCATTAACGGCAGTGGAAGAAGTAAATCGTAAACTAAACGTTAAAGTTTCGATTCTCGGTTGTGGCGTACGAGTCATTTTTTTTTTTTTTTTTTTTTTACTTTCTGTATCATTGCTATATATTGGGTCCAATATAACACGATAATAAATACGACATCTGCATTAACCAAAATATCATATTTAAGCTTATTTTTCAACCAAGCAAAGCCGGGCGCCCTGCCAGTAAACCTATAAAACAATCGCTTCGTAAAAAGCAATTTAGAGTTCTTCCAAGGCATCTTGTGACGCGACATATCTCGACCCTTGATACAAACGGCACTCGTCTGCGAAGACTGGAATTTGCCACGCTGAAATTTCTTAAAGCCTGCTATTCTATCTCTAGTGAATAAAAACTTACAAAAAGTAAATTCACACACACACACACACACACACACACACACACACACACACACACACACACACACACACACGCGCGTGAGCGCGCACACACACATACACACATGTCTTGTTCTATTTGCCGTTAAAACGTTTTTCAATCATTGAAATATCCTTCTAAAATCTCCCACCATGTTCCTCACTCATATTACTAAGATGCTCCGCAAAATTCCCAAGCGTGAAAAATTTGCAAAATAAAAATATAAATAAATAAAAAAAATAATTCGAGAAAAAGAAGATCAGAAATGAATGTTTCCATGCCAATATCCATATAAAAACGACCGCATATGTTCTGTATATATTTGAGTGTTGCACAGTATAATCTCATTAGGTACGACACATGGTAACCCGGTTTACTTACTTTTTGCGTTCAGTAGATCCTCATCACTAAAATTAACTTATACCAGTGGAGTGATAACGATCCTATACCGAGCTAATTCCTCCGCCACGCTACCTGCTCGTTGTTCATCGCTTCTTTACACCACGACATCAAGAAGTGTACATATTCTGGATGATGGTCGACTAGCCGACCCCAACTCAGATAAAAATATATTGTGAGTCGAGACATGAAAGTGACATCAACATTGAGTCTTGGGAGAGCATTGCAGATGACTGCTCAACATGAAAAGGATCCGATCGATGCTCTAGTTAAGTCTCGAAAGACAAAGGATATCCCTGTAGGGGCAGTTGCGCGTGTAATTGTGAGGCAAGGGTTGTGCAATCTCTAACAACACCTCTCCCGAATCGACACTGTTTGGGTCCAGTGGCAAGGAGAAGACCAGGACGTCTGGAAACAATGCCAAGATAAACGGAGAGCACATACAGCACCTGGAAGTCTCAAATGGTCACCTATTTAATACCGAACAGGCTCAACGTTGCTTAACGTCGGCGATCCAGCGAGAACCGGTGTGTCAACGTGATTAATGAAAAGGATCCAACATATAAAAGAAGAAGAAGAAGAAGAAGAAGAAGAGATGTTGATAAACGTTGCTGCAGCGAAGCACGTGCATAGAAAGGAGAACATGGTTGCCAATAGTCCAGGGACTGCACAGAGTTGTGATTATTGCGATAGAGTCTGCTGATCCCGTTTGGGCTTTTCAGTCACAAGAGCAGATAACTGAGATAACTAGGCTACGAATGCTTTATCCGTGTTTATCCTGCCTGACTAAAGCCTACTACTAGGTACATCGTTAGCCTATTTTCTGATTGTAATGTTTTGTTTAATTCTGCAAGTATTTACGTCTGTTAACTTTTATATATTTTTTTACATTTTCACCCCAAACAAGGCACATTGCAACTTTGATGTAGGGGACTACTATCGGGGACATAAGCTACAGGGGTACTATGTGGGGAGTTTGGCAGCAAGATGTCGGTTCACGTTACACTTGAACTTCTGCATGTCAGTACAGTTGGGGAAGCTGGAACCCGGAAGGGAATTCCAAAGTCTAACGGTACTGGAGAAGAAACTACTGGAGTAGAAAGCTCTCTTACATCTAGGGATCTCTACTGTGAAGGGATGGGATTTTGCTGCTTTTCGGGTTTGTCGGGGGTATTTACGTCGAGGGGGTACAAATTCTTTCAGCTCTTCGGAGCATTCATCGTTAAAGTACTTGTAGAACAGGCAGAGGGATGCTACATTTCGTCGATGGGACAGAGGCTGAAGCTTAGATGACAGTTCAGGGCCTATTAGGTTGGCGACTCTCTTTTGAACCTTTCTGAAGATGACTAATTGAATAGGTATTTGATTAGGCTATCTTACCTATACAATTCCTACATTTTTGGGGTATTTAGAGCTAGCGCTGAAGGAGCTGCCCAGTCACACAGAACCACACCGAAACCTGTAGCTGTACGATCAAACTGTAGTATCTGTTCTGCTACTACTTGACAAATTGTAGTGTCTGTTCTGATACTACACTTCATCTTTTTATTCATAGTCAGTGAAGGAGAAAGTCTTTCAGAATGAGGAAATTTTGATTTTTTTTCTAATCCAGAGTTCCATTTTTTTTATAGGGAGCTTGATTGTCTCATTAAAACGAAACGAATTTGAGTTTAACTCTTCTCGCAGGGAGGCAATAGAAACACTGCAGTTGTTTTAAATGTTTTGGACTGCATTATATCCAATAGTGACAATTGGTATGAAGGGTTGCCCCTGCATTGATCAAGGTCTTATATCTGGGGTTGCCCCCACATATGGTCTTTGCTTGCAGTATCTGCCGGAACAGATGGTATTTATTTGCTCCCCCACCGAGCAAATTAGGCACAAGGCCGATTTTTAATGTGAGGAGTGAAGGGAGGGGGAAGGGAAAAAGGGGACCAGCTCCCGAGAGGTGGGAAATGGGAGCTGGTTAAAGGTCAGGCATGTGGGGTGCCCCCACATCTGGTCTTTGCTAGTCATAGCTAGTCATAGCTTGCAGCATCTGCCGGAAAGATACTACACTTTGATCTTGGCCAAAAGGCCAAAGGAGCTTTCATTGTCATAAGACACGTGTGAAAGCTGCATGCGTTTCAACTGGCTACTTTATGTTATTTTTTAAAAGATCAATAGAATTTATCTGTGACGCATGACGTGACCCTATTTTTATTATCATTATTTCATGCTGCGTGTCTTGGGCAAGAATTATCTGCTGGCATTCTGCCCTCTCCAGGCTTCGAGCACATACAGCATCTGAGACTACCAAATGGTCACCCATTTAAGTACTGGCCAGGCTTAACGTCGTTTAACTTCGGTGATCTAACGGGAACCGGTGCGTCAACGTGATTATGCCGTAACGCAAGTTACGCAACCTAGTCAAAAAGGTAGATAAGTGGTCGTTTCTGTGAGCAACCCATAAATGATAAAAGTCTGGCTGTGAAAAATACAAATATTCATGCGAATATACGTGTGAATATATGTGGCATAATTACGTTTGAACACTGGTAATCATTTGGGAATACCATGTTTTTATATGTTTTCTTTGTTGATCTTGATATTGTCTTCAATCGTCCTGGATTTCTGCTCGCAACTGGAATCAAGCGTTGCCGATTTATAAGAGGTATAACTGGAAATTGTGTAAGTCTTACGTTATATCTGCTAGTGATGTTAAACAAGCGATAACACTTAGTTGGATAATCCACCAGACCAGTTGAATTCTTGTCGTAGAATCCAGCAACATTCCGAAAAGACTACAATAAAGATAAACTGAAACATAATTAACTGGCCAATTAAGAAGAGGGAAATTAGTATTCTTCATTATCTTACTAATTCAACGCTTAAGTAGAGTAAAATCTTGATTGAACACTCGGATTTCTATGTATCTCATATAGAAATCACGTGTTAACCCTTGAATGCGGCTTCTTGATTTCTGAGGACCTCCTTACTGAAATAAAATGAAAACAAGATATGTGTGTGCTTGATGCATGCATGTACACGTGTCTAATGAACGAAGCTAAAAAGAAAAAACAAAGGAATAAAAAAAACAAACAAAAAAATCCAAAGGAAAACAGGAAGCGGATCTCCTGTTTGCTGCAACATGACTTGGCAGATATACGCAAGAAACCCCAAATTACTCTATCAATATAGGCACACGTGCTGGCGTCAAAGTTGAATATTTTACAGGATGTGATTCCCTTCAAAATTAAACAAATACCTCTGTAGCTTTAAAAAAAAAAGTAAAAAAAAACAAAGATAAAAAGAAAGAAAAAAGATCTTGGTGATATTGTACATATAAACGAGTGACGACGGTTGTAGAACAACATGCATTAGCTACCTAGGTGTCTAAGGTTCAACTCCAGGGTGTTCCATATCACCACTTTTACTAAGTAATTTTTGGCAATCACGTGTACCCTTTCAGATGCATCAAGTTGGTCAAAAATGCTTGCTTCATACAATTTTACTCATTTTTAGCTCGAATTTGAAATATCGTCGATGTTTAGTATCTTTTTAGAAGATCTCTGCACCTCAAAATTAACAGACCCTGTAAATACTACATCCTTAAAACACAAAAAATGCTGATTGGAATTAAATTAAAAAGCGTTTTATTACTTCAAACGATGAAATAATGGTTAAGTACCTCTTGTCTCTTATATTTCTACTTCTACATCAGCTCACAATCCACCTTTCGCGATGCATTCCACAATGGCCTTTATTCTGCATTTTGTACGAAGTTAATCTAACCCTAACACTAACTTAACCACAATCTTAACATAACCCTAATCTTACGACCCAGGTATTTTTTTACTGCGTTTTCACCCGAAACAAGGCACAGCGCCACTTGGATGTAAGGGCAACTAATTGGGACAAAGTTTGCAGAGGTCCTACATAGGAAGTTGAGCAGCAAGATATTTGTTCACATTAAACTTGAATTTCTGCATATCACTACAGTCAGGGAAACAAGGACCTGGGAAGGAATTCCAAAGTCTAGCAGTTCGAGGGAAGAAGCTATTTTAATAAAAGATCACTACAGAGTGAGGGTGGAATTTTGTTGTTTGTCGGGTTTGTCGTGGGTATTTACGTCGAGGGGGTGCAAGATCTCGGAGTCCATTAGAAAAGATTCCGTTAAAATACTTGTAAATTAGGCACACGGATGCAACATTTTATCGATTGGCCAGAGGTTGCAGTTTAGTTGACAGTGGGGGACCTATTAGATTGGCGACTGTTTTTTGGACCATGTCTAGGAGTGAGAAACTAGTAGCAAATGCGTCGGCCTAAATATAACAACAATACTCAATGCATGGACGAATAGTGGCTTCGTAGAGGTATAATATACTCTCAGGCGTAGTAAATGCGTTACATAATACTACTTTGGCTTAGTGATTTTTATCGGCCACTACGAACTGAATTAAGCTGGTCAAAAATGTATGTTTAATACGAATTTATGTTTTTACTTTGTATTTAAAAGATCGCCGCTACTTAGTATATTTTGTAACATACTCTCTTTCCTCCTTTTAAAAACACAGAAAAAATGCGAATGGTACTAAAAAAAAAGTTTTATTACTTTCTTTATAGTATGGAATCATGATGGAGTATTTACATAAAAAGTGGTCTCCCTTTTCCTCCACAAAAACTCATACAGATAGGTGTCAGCCATTCATCAATGAGCTCCACAATGTGTGTGTGTTTTTTTAGTTTTCGTACACTAGAGGTGACCATTTACGAATATCAGGCGCTGAAAGGACGTCGACATCTCCCTGCAAAAACTGAAACCCCCCCCCAAAAAAAACTAACATTGTGATCTCCCCTGACCGGGATGTTCATGCCATTGGGAGCGCTTATAAATTTACATTTCCATGAAACTTTCTCTTCCGGAGGAAACCGGTTAAACCTACCTAGGCCGAATACTGCTGTATTTCACATAAACTTAATCGACACATGTCTAGACACACTGACCTAGATCAAAGGCGTGTGAGCGTACTGTGCATGACTAACTTAACTTTTTCTGTAAAAGAAAATACATATTACTCGTGGCGAACCTTTTCTGTAGTCAAGCCAACGTTTAATTGTTAATTTCTGAAAAACAGAGATCTAGCATGAGTACCCTTCTTTAATGATTCATATCTGCGTAAATCTGGCCTCAGTCTGAGAACGTTTTGGTCGCACTTCGTACTATTGCAGAAAATGAACTCAATACGTTGTTCAGTTGTGTCTTCTTTAGAAGCATCCACTTATAAAAACCAGAATGGATGATTCAAACGATCTTCGACTTTTATTCATCTCTTCTAAACACTGGCCTAATCTAATAAGATTACACCAGTCGAGACAATCTGGTGTCAGTGTACTGTGTCCATAAACGAGTTTTTTACAAGCAAGTCGCCGCCTATGAAAGCTCTAAAGCCACTCGGGGAAAAAGGTTACTGAGTGTCAGGAGGTCGGTGAGGCAAAATCATAGTGATCGTAATGAAGTAAATGGGGTAAAATTTGATCATTTAAGAGGATGGCACAACAAAAATTGTTCACATTAGATTTAAAAACAAGTTAGCTGGAAAGCGATACAGAGTTCCGCATGTGGGCAGCTTTAGGAATGAAACTTTGTTCTAATAATTTGCGTTTAGTTGTAGGCACAGACAGAGAGTAAAGTCAGTTGTTGACAGTGGTTGTACTAGACAAGTGTCTGTTATGAATGTTTTGCTAGGGGGATCATATGTTGAAGATCACGCGAGCACTTGCCCTGAAGAGAACAATAGAGCAGAGACAGATTCGCAGCATCCCTTCTGTGAGAAAGAGGTTGGAAGAAAGAGGAAATACATCATCTACTTGATTTCGAAGTCGGCTTTGAACTCTGTCAAGGCAGGGAAAGGTGATCCAAGCAACTCTTTCTCAGGTGTGGCAACAGTACTCCATCTTTTATATTATTTAGGAGGTCACTGCCCATCGATCCCCGAAGTCCACTCCAAGATAAGAGTTAATAAACATTAGGTAGATGGTGAGACAACATGATCTATAATCAACAGTGAAACAGGAGTGTGCTTTGGCTCCCACCCTGTTCATCCTCATGTACTCTGTGATGCTAACAGATGCCTTCGGAGACGCTGATGTGTGCATGCAAACATGCAAACATATTTTCAGAGTGAAAGTTTTGGTCTCACAATTAATATCAAGAAGACTGTGGCGATGCATCAGCCTGCTCTGTGATAACCATATGCAGAGCCCAACATTTCCACCGGGGAACAAGGACTCAATGCGGTTGACAAGTTCACCTACCTTGGCAGCACGCTCTCCTGTAATGAAATCAATACCAGACTCGCTAAAGCAAGCGCTGCCTTTGACAGACTCACCAAGAAAACAAGGCACGCTAGAAAATTAAATCACTTCCACGCCACCAGATTGAGGAAACTGCTTGACATAGGCTGGCAGGAAAGGATACCAGACACAGAAGTCCTCACTCGTGCTGAACTCCCAAGCATCCCAATATTCTGAGGAATGTTCAGTTTCACTGGGCTGGTCATGTAGCCTGCATGCCAGACTACAGACTACCCAAGAAGCTTCTGTTTGCTTAGCTCCAACATGGTAAGTTCTCCTATGGCGGTCAGAGAAAATTATTTAAATACACACTGAAGGCATCACTGAAAGCCTTCAACGTTGATCCGTCATCATGGGAGCAGACAGCTTTAGATAGAGCCAAGTGGCGTGCCGCTGTTCATGACGGTGCCTGCAAATATAAAAGTAACCGAAAAGTTGCTGCATAGAAGCGCAGAAAGGACAGGAAGCACAATGTTTTGAAGCCATCGATATCTGCTACAATTACCTGTTCTTACTGCAGTGGAACTTTTCAAGCAAAGATTCGGCTTATCAGAACTTACCGATGATGACTCCCTCCACCCTAACCTACAGAATGATCAGATGATCCTCGCCGTTCCGACGGACGAACAACAACCAACATACATATTAACAGAACAAAAAGAATAAGTTAAGGAGAGATTTAAGGAAAAAACTCTTCAGGCCATGGCATTTCGAAGCTAAATGCTCCTCATCAAAAGAGCAGAAGGGTCAGAATTATACAAAATGAAAATATATAAAAAACAAGCATTTAGAAATGAAATGAAGAAGAGGACAATATAGTAAATAGTAATTAAAAGTAGGTATAACATATAAGGGTAAATCGGAAGGGTAGTATGCGTGCAATATTAAAAAATATAGGCCATCATGAATTAATAAGCGTATATATATATATATACATATATATATATATATATATATATATATATATATATATATATATATATATATATATATATACGACGCTCTTTGTGTCAACAAATCGAGCGGATGCATTTGGACGATGTCAAAGCATCGTTAATTCATTACCCACACAGCATCAGCCGTATAGCGTAATGGTGAGAAGCCTTGATTGTCATTTGAGCGATCGGGTTTCGATCCTGGCTTGAGGCAGTTGCCTGTCTAGCCGCACTGAAGAGCTGTGAAAGCGAAACAGTAGTGTATGTGGATGACTATATATATATATATATATATATATATATATATATATATATATATATATATGTGTGTGTGTGTGTGTATGTGTGTGTGTGTGTGTTATGGACATCATACATGGTAAAATAAATAAAATGTATATAATAATAAATAAATAAATATGGAATGCGATACACGTTTTCCTGTCTGGAGAGTATTTCTCTTTTTACGGGAACTGACGATCGACTCTTCAAGAAAAATGTATCATATGGCTCGAACATTACATTTGCTGATACGCCGACACTATTGTATAAAATATAATTGATTTTTTTAAAATTTATTTCTGTGATTTTTTCCCTACACTTGATATGAACACAATATATATATATATATATATATATATATATATATATATATATATATATATATATATATATATATATATATATATATATGTATAATTCAGAACGGTTTTTATTTAACAATCAGTTGTTATGGAAACGTGAGATTGTAAAATTTACAAAATATTATTGGCAGTAATATTCTATAAGTTATCACATCTAAAAAAACTTTCATATCCTTTTTCTGCAAATCCTCCTGCTACAGGACTTTTGATTAATTAATTATTTTGACTTTGACTTTCCATGTCTCACTGACTTTAGCAAATAGGGTGCATACCTTTATTAGTATTTGCTAATATTTTCTCTCCTCTGATGAGATGGTAGACATCGAAACCCTATAGGTTAAGGAGATTAATTTTCTAAAGTATTCTTTGTCTTGCTTAGAATAATAAAAATCCTTTGATATGAAACTCAACCACTTCATTTCATTTCAATAAGATTTTTTTGAAATTCATTGAATCACAATTTAATATATATATATATATATATATATATATACATATATATATATATATATATATATATTCCTCTAAATGTAGATGTTTGTGTTTATTGATATTCATATTAAAACCCTTTTTTCTATTAGTATTTATTTACTTTCCCACGTAAGCAAAATGTGACACAAGGCCGTTTTTAATGTGGGGAAAACAGCTCCCCAAAAGAAGGGCAAAGGGAGCACTCTTCTATGACCCAACATAATAAATGTCTCAGTATAGAGGGGTTCCCCTTTACTTAAACAGAACAAAATAACTTAAGTCTAGCATCAGGACAAATACTACACTTTGACGTATCAAATCTTTTATTAAGGTTAAAGATACAAAAAATCAACATGAACAAAAAACTTAGACACAACGCCAACTACAAAATGGTGGAAATGGGAGTCGTTGGTCATCCTTGACACTCTAGAACTAATCATAAGGTTCTCTTAGCTAGCATCTCCTTTCACCATAATACCGCATTCACCCTTTCGTAGTGTGGGACGTCCTACTTAGAACCCAATCGTTTAAAAATATTTTTTACTTTGATCATGGAAACCGTTTTTGCTATTTATTTAAAAAGAAAATACAACTTTGTTATATATGGCTCATGAGATCGTATTCATTTGCAAAAGATGAAGCCAATTTGCATATTCTTTTAAACATTAATTTTAATTAATTCCTTATTAGTTTTACGTTTGCTTATGGGATGATCATCTTTAGTTAACTATAATTATATTCATGCAGATATTCTACATGATTTATACTTGCGTAATATTTGCGTAAAAAGGTTATAGTAAACACAGCCTTCTTTCTATATATATATATATATATATATATTAATTTTATTTATGCAAACATTAATGGCTACATATGTGCATACATGTTTCTGTAATCACCCACGTTGGGGGATTACAGAAACATGTATGCACATATGTAGCCATTGATGTTTGTATAAATAAAATTAATATACCTGCTCTGTTCACTCATTGAGCACTATTTTGGTAGACACATGTTGTTTCATTGGATGTACTTCTAGGAAACTAAACTCTACTGGCTATATATATATATATATATATATATATATATATATATGTATGCGTATATATATATTTGTTTAAAAAGAATGCCTAACAAACCCCCATGTCATTTTTTGGTCTACAGACATGAAATTTGATATATAGGGTATTTGAATCCATGCGAAACTTTATAATTGTGTTTTTTTGCCAGTGAAGATCTCCAAGGTGACAGCATAACGAATATGCATGTGTAATGTAATAGCTATTTAACCTTCCAGCAAAAATGTCTTCATAGCTCAGGCATTAACGTCGAAGAAAAAGTAAAAAGAGGAAAAAAGTAAATCGTAAGCTAGATGTTTTGGGTTCGATTCTCGGTGGTGGCGCACGTATCATTTTCTTATTAAACTTTTTTAATCATTACTATATATTGGGTTCAATATAATATATATAATAATAAATACGAAATTTGCATCAATAAAAAATATCATATTTAAGCGTATTTCACGACTGGACAATGCTGGGCAGCCTGATAGCATAAATACACGCGGGCACATGCACACATATACAAAAACACACACAAACCCACACACACATACTCACAAACACACACACAAACACACAGAACACACACACAAGCACACAAAACACAACACACACACAAACACACACACACACACGCACACACAAACACACACACAAACACACACACACAAACACACACACACAAACACACACAAGCACACGCACAGACACACACACAAACACACACATATGCAATTGATGATTGCGTAATATGCATTAATACAAGTGTCTGTAGGCATAAGAATAATTGTTAAGTTTTATTTATAAAAAAACAATATTGTTACATATATGTATATATACAGATAGATACATAGATAGGGAAAGAAAGAGAGAGAGAGAAAGAGAGAGGAAAAGAAAAGAGAGAGAGAGAGAGAGACGAAACAAGAGAGAAAATAGGGGTGTCATGAAAGAGAAAGTGAGAGCTGTGTGCTAAAGAATGATCCTGGACAGTTGCCAAATTTAAACAGCATCTAAGACAACACGAGGCCTACAAAGTTACAAAAAAATTAAAGGGGAGGAGGGGGGATTACGGGCGAATCTTTGAAAAATAAAATGGTAAATTTTCATCCGATGACTGTTAACAAGTGAAGCCAAATTTGGGGAAAGATTTTCCTCACAGGAAAATTAAAAAAATATCTGATGTATGAGAAAAGACTGTCTTTCTTCTCCTTCTGCCCTTTCTCTCTCTCCCCTTCTCTCTCTCATACTCACTCTTCTTTTATACCCTCTCTCTCGCTCTCCCTCTCCCTATTTCCTATATACCTCCTTTCTCTCTGCAGTTAATTTTTATTTTCCTCCCTTAGATATTTACTTTTCAATATTAACTACAATCATACTTTTCCTCTGAATATTTGTTAAATTTATTTGTAAACGCTTTCCAAGACAATCGATAAATGAATAATCCTGTTACTAATTAATTCTTTTAATTAAAATGTTTTTCATGTCTATATTTTCTAATTAGTTACTACTTATCAAGTCTAAGAACCATCCGAGGATATGGGTTGATTATATTGACAGATGGCTATTTTGCTGCTGAATAATATTATCATTAAAATCATTGAAAGTGCTCGTTGTAATTTCGATATATAATAAGCTCGATAGGTAAATATCCTAGAGCTAATTCAATATTAAGTAATGTGATTGATAATTGAAAATTTAAAAATCAAATTATAATTAAATTAAAAATCCGTTTCATAAGAAGGAACAACAACAAAATCAATTATCTGTACGATCGTTTCGGAAAACAGTGCTTTTTATTGTGGTAGACATCAAGTTACGGACAATAATTATTACATATAGTGTTTTAATAAGCAAGATTTCCTCGTCAGCAAATTTTGAAGGGTTTTTATTAAATTTAAAAGACACCATAAATAAACCTAGCATTAAAAGTAAGGCAGATGTATCTGAAAAAAATTTAAATAAAAGGTCTGGATTTAAAATTGATAAGAAAATTAATGTGGGTTAGAGATAGAAAAGAAATAGAGTAAAATATAGATTTGTATTTGAATTATAAATTTGCTTTAAGTACAACATTACAAATATATACATGCATATATATAAAAAAATAGACACATACATACATATACATAGATATACAGGTATATACATAAAAATATAGGTACAAAAGTTTACCTTTTAATTTTTCGCCTTTTGAAATCAGGAACTATGGTTTAAATACTCATATATATGTTTGCTATAGCTTTTCACCTTATTGAATGATGAATTTTAAAAAGGGAGGGACGCCCGTGCAATAAATTATTTCCGTTAGCGTACTTTTGATTTAAAGACGCCACGGTTTATATTTCGAATGTTATTTGTATAATTACATAATGTAAGGGGGATAATTAGTCATATTTTCTTTTATTAAGGTCGCAAGGGGGATAATTAGTCTAACTTAATTTATTAAAAACAATTGTAATATATTTTCACTAATAAGTAATTTTTAATGATTTATAGTGGTTTATATTTATTAAATTTATACCAACGTTTATGACTGCATGTGAATATTAGTTCCTGTCTTGAATTTAATAGTGTGGTTGCATTTTTTATATCTGTATATATATATATATATATACACATATATATATATATATATATATACATATATATATACAGAGAAAGAGAGAGAGAGAAAGAGAGAGAGAGAGAGAGAGGAAAAGAGAGCGAGAGAGAGGATATGGCTATATATACATTTCTTGTTTGTTATTATTTTTCACAATAGAGGCAATCAGCTTGAGTTACACAATCCACAATGAAACATTTACCTAAATGCTATAGATGAGGTACTTCACTTACAGTATTTGTCGTACATATAAATCTGTGGATGTCAATATATAATTTTATCTTACAGACGGAGAGCCGTTGAAAGAATGTTACTTTTTTCGAGTTAGCTTTAATAGTGCAGATCCCATAGATTCTGCGTCATCGAGTAACCAGTCGTATTCTATATTTCTATCTATCCCTGTAGCCTGGTTGACGGAAGGAGGCACCTATGCAGGAACTCTCACCAGCTCTCTCCACTCTCATCTGTCCTATACTATTATGATGGTGCTGCTGAGCCTCAGGCCCGTTCATTCCCGGATATTATCCTCCTCTTCTTTTGTCTTCCAAGCCGTTTTCCTCCTAGCTGAGCATAACAGTTAAATGGCACAGAATCGCTAATAAAAATAAGAAATAGATCTTACATTTAGAAGCGATAAAAATCATGCATGAAATTTGACGAGGTAAAAACAAAAACAAAAACAAAACAAAAAAAAAACATCAGGCTGCCGATTGAGCAGTTACAATTTCGATCCTTGTTAAAACATTAGCCATGCTGACGACGGGTGATACTCAGAAACAGGTGTTCATGGATAACTTTTGTGCACGTAAGAAAATATTTAATAAATATTTGAATGAAAATATATTCCAATATTTAATAAAGAAAATTCATATATATATATATATATATATATATATATATATATATATATATATATATATATATATAACTACTTCATTTACTCACATAAAGCTGATTGGCTAACTAGAAATCCTCAACATATATAAAAACAAAAAGCAACCACAGAATTCGCGCATAAGCCTGACGAATCCTATAGTGGATGAAACGCAGAATATTCAGTGTAGCTAAATCGCCATATATATTTTATAAATTACTATATATATATATATATATATATATATATATGTATACATGTATATATACTCTCTCTCTCTCTCTGTCTCTCTCTCTCTTTCTCTCTCTCTTTCTCTCTCTCTCTCTCTCTCTCTATATATATATATATATGTATATATATATATATATATATATATATATAATTATAAAATAAAACTCGGTGCATTGTCCGACCGACCTGGCTTGCATCTTATCTTTGAAAAACATTGTTTCCATAGAAACCAGCTTGTATATAAAAAGATTCACACTCCTTTTTACAGTCTAACCATATTGGGTAAAAATAAACTTCAGTCGTTGCTTAACTTGTAGACATAGTTTTAAATTAAAAAAAATATATATTTCTTTTTATAATAAATCCGGGTTCATTTCGTTTTTTTTTTTTTTTTTTTTTTGATAGGTTGAATGTATATTTTTGAGATGAGGAATTTCTAACGGCTATGTTCGCTGGGAAAGTAACCCCCCCCATTTTGTTTTCACTTTTCACCAAAACATTCAGTGTGAATACACCTGAAGATGGTCGGAGGGTACATCGGCCGAAACGTTGTGGAACAAGCAACCAAGATGAGAATAACAGTCCAAATAATACAAAAATAAAAACTCTCACACACACACACACACACACACACACACACACACACACACACACACACACACACACACACACACACACACACACACATATATATATATATATATCAAAGAATTCAAAACATTGGCTGAAAATTTTCTTTCTAGATATACAATATTTAGACGAATGAAAGAAATGGGATTTTCCTCTAAAAGGTGTGCAAAGAGGAACATTAATGATAGAAAGAGATTTTTCTCGTATTATACCAAGAAAGATATAGACTGATTCAGGAATGTTTTCTGGTTAGATGAATCAAGATTTTGTCTTGTTAGTGATGCTTCTGAGGCTCCCGAACGATGCAATCGAAGAACTGGAGAAAGATTTTCGAGAAGTGGCATAAAAACGACAGTTAAACACGGGAATGGAGGGATAATGGTACGAGGAACTTCTACTGCAGAAATCGTTGGGGAACTTATTGGATGTAAGAAGTCAATCAATGCAAAGGAATACATTAAAATATTAGAAACAGGACTGTTACCAAATATTCAGAAGCTAGAAATATCCCAGAACATTATTTTTCAACATGATAATGCCTCTACGCACATTGCTAAAGTAAAAAAAATGGTTTTCTGATAATTCAATTGGTGTGATATTATGGCCAGGGGAAAGCTCCAATTTAAACCCAATCGAGAATATTTAGTCCTCAATATCTCGTGCATTAGCAAGAAGAACTTTTGAGAACAATGACAAACTGTGGGAAGCTGTGCAAAGCAAATTGAATAGCATCTCCTCTTCACAGTGTTCCACTTTGGTGGAGAGCATGTTTAAAAGGATTGATCTTTTAAAGAAATCAAAAAGGAATACGATTCCATCCGAAGCATTTATTAAAGTAAATGTCTTGTTCTGTGTTATTAGTCTCGTTCAAGTTTCCTTGTTCAATTGTTCTGTGTTCAATATAGCTTTAAGTGCAATAAAATGTATAAAATTTGTTTGGTCTATTTTTTTGCTCACGAGTATATATATATATATATATATATATATATATATATATATATATGAATTGTATGTATACAATCATTTAATTATTATATCAATCCGTGAATCTTCTTTGTCCCTTAACTCAGCAGAAAAAATAGCAATAATCTATCCATCAAAAGGAAATAAAATGCATTTGAACATGATAAAAAATTCGGAGCTGCAAATCCCTAAAGTATAGTTTGCTTAAATTACGCCACTTAATAATCCACAAGATTCCATTCATTTTCTTGTCTGTTAGGTGCGAGACAAAATCATGACCAGAAATGACGAGAACAACTAGAATAAAATTGGAGTAAGAACTGTTTTCCCCAGATACCAATACTCGAATTGTAACCATATCTGTCCGTCATCAGGCGAGAAACATCTGGAGATTTGCAGCACCTTTTTATAGATACGGACACAGTATTGTGACAAAGCACGACTCACAAGTTTAGGGCAAAGTTGACACATAAATCACACCTATTATAAAAGTTTAGTTTATTTATATCAGCAGATGTTTGTAACATTTTAATATTTTACATGAATATATATATATATATATATATATATATATATATATATATAACTACTTAATTTACTCGCATAAAATTAATATACGAAAGTATAGATTTATGCGTAAACTTTAGGTATTTACTTCAAAAGTGCTCAATGCGTAGGTAGAGCTAAGTTATAAAATGTATATGGCGATTAAGCTACACTGAATATTTCGCGTTTATCTACTCTAGGACTCTTCAGGTTTATGCATACGCCTGAAGAGTCCTAGAGTGGATGAAACGCGGGATATTCAGTGTAGTTTAATCGCCATATACATTTTATAACTTACTATATCTATATCTATCTATCTATATATATATATATATATATATATATATATATATATATATATATAAATATATACACTGTTTTAATAAAAACCAAGACTTCAAATAATGGGTTGATAGCAACAAATCGTGTATTTCATTGTTAGTTACAATTGTTTCAAGACCATACTCTTAATAATTTCTTCCCTAAGACTGCTTAACTTTAAAGTCATCTCCATTTGACTTCAAATTTATTGGTATATGAACGATTACTGAATTATGTAAACCCAATAAAATTCGGAATACTGCAAATAAGTCTCTCTCTCTCTCTCTCTCTCTCTATATATATATATATATATATATATATATATATATACATATATATATATATACACTGCAAATAAGTCTCTCTCTCTCTTTCTCTCTCTCTCTCTCCCCCTCTCTCTCTCTCTCTCTCTCTATATATATATATATATATATATATATATATATATATATAAATATATATATATATATACATCTGCAAAATAGAAATACCAGAATAGATGATAAAAGTACAAATTACGTTAATAATACCAGAAGAGATGATAAAAGTACAAATTACGTTAATACAATAGGAAGCTGTAAAGAGGGGGACACCAAGCAATTACAGGCAGGTAACCTGCTTACTAACATGTGGAAAATTTTAACAGCACAACGTAGTGAACAGTCCTACTATTTTCCTTTACCACGCGTTGACTACCGTCCGAGGAACAAAAAGGGGCATACGCCTTACTATGCATGGATCAAAATATCGCGAAAGAGGTATAAACAGAAAAAGGGCAAGACTCAGATTATGCAACACACAGTAATGCCGAAAACAGCTGAAATTTTACGAAAAACCTCGAATGCATAACTCCATGAGCAACAAACGCTAACCGGTAATATAAAAAAATGGAAAGGAGGAAAATACAAATACAACCAATAAAACTGAGACTGCAAAATTGTGTAATTGAAGGTTGACTACCCCTCCCTTCCCCACACACATATTATAGTCAAAGAGTCAAGGATCATGAAAAGCCCGAAAAATGAAAACATTAACCAGACCTTCAGTTGATGGGAGCGAAGTAGACTGACACCGAACTCCATTTAAAACAAATGGCTATTGCCAGCGAGAAGTCAATGGTAAGCGACTATTGCGATAACACACAATCATTTATAAAAATTATCGAAAGATGTGAAGAGTATCAGTTGCCACACAGACTCCAGTAACCACCACCGGTTGTTGGCAGTGCAGCAATCCTTGATTGTGGCCTGTGTAAGAACTACTGCTAACATTAGTACTATATGCGTATATACAAATTGTGTATATTTGTTGTATAGCAGCGGCCCTTCCCTGTAATATATTTAGGCAGCATGTTCTCTTTGCGACAAATTTTATTGAAAAGCACGGATTATTTTTAAAAAAGTTTTTTTTTTTTTTTTTTTTTACTTTCTCCCATCTCCGAAGCATTCTTATTGTATTTTTTTTCGAAATTATATAGGTCGGATAAGTATGTTTGTTTAGCGAGCGCTTTCGTTATTCTCACCCAGATTATGTATGAAAATTAAGTTATAAAAATCATATTTGCTATTATATATATATTTTTTGTCATGGTAACGTGGCGGCTAATTAAGTGGATGAACAATTTTTAACATTATATATATATATATATATATATATATATATATATATATATATATATTAACAATTTATGAATATATATTATTTGCTATGTGTTTGATTTCGATTTTATATTATATCTTTTCACACTAATGGAGAAATTTATAGGCTTGAATAGAGTTAAATAGGCTTTTAATCACCCGACTTCTATTAAAAAGCAATGGTCATTGCCAGCAAGAAATCAATGGTAAACGACTGTTGCGATAACACACAATCATTTGCAAAAATTAGCGAAAGATGTGAAGAGTATCGGTTGCCACACAGACTCCGGTAAACACCACCGGTTGTTGGCTGTGAGCAATCTGATATGATGGACTGTGTGACTACTACTACTACTACTACTACTACTACTACTACTACTACTATATGCGTATATATAAATATATATTAGACTACCTGTGACCCGTTTAGTCAGTATGTTATATTAGCTATGGAATTAATGTATGAGCGTGACACTTGTGACGTAAAGAAAATAGATTTTGGTGACATAACAGAAATATTTCTATGAAAGTATATTAAAATGAGAAAAGAATATAGATAGATTTCTATCAGTCATTCTGTTTATTATAATTGATTATTTAAAAAAAAAAACTTACAGCCATTGAGTTATAAATGGTTTGCCATACTTATAAGTAAATGTGCACTGAACAAATACCATAATACTTAAAGTTGACATATCTTTTAATTTAAACGGGAAATAAAAAAAATGGGACGCTGAAAACGTACACAGTAAAAAAGTAACTTTTATTGTCGTTGATTATTTATTTGTAACACAAATGAAAAAACATATTTTCGGGGTTATTTATTTATGTTGGTAGTGTAGAAAAAAATGTATGAATGTTTTTTTTAAGAAAGGTGTATTAAAAAATGGAGAATAAATTAAAAAAAAAATTAAGGCGATGGGTAAATCGCCGTTGTAAAATGCTCTTATGGTTGTCAACAGATTAAAATAGATTTATTTGTAAGAAAATTGCATTAAAAAAACTTGAACGTAATACGGAAATGAACGATGTAAAAAATAATGCAGAAATTATTAACAATTTTTATTTGCATAATTTAAACGCGAAAAACAAACAATTGGGACGCTGAAAATGTACACAGAAAAACAATACGTTTTATTGTCGCATGGATTATTTGTTTATGTATGCATGCGCAACTGGAAGTCATAAACCGAATGTTGGGTTATATCACCCGTTACAAGGTCATTTGAGTTTTATAATTATATAGATTATTTGCTATGTGTTTGTATTTGGATGTTATATTTTATCCTTTCACATTAATGGACAGATTTATACAGTGGAATATCCGTGAAAACAACGTGCTATTTTCTTTTATCCGTACAACAGCTGGG